>NC_140991.1:215639099-215786599 GCF_052327205.1 Somniosus microcephalus
CCCCCAACTCGCTCTCTCTCTTCCCCCCAACTCGCTCTCTCTCTTCCCCCAACTCGCTCTCTCTCTTCCCCCCAACTCGCTCTCTCTCTTCCCCCCAACTCGCTCTCTCTCTTCCCCCCAACTCGCTCTCTCTCTTCCCCCCAACTCGCTCCCTCACTCTCTTCCAACAACAACATGCCCTCAAAAAAGCCTCGGCACCGCCGGGCACCCCCAGCTAATCTATATATAAAAGGATAGATCTGTCTGTCTGTCCTTCCGTCTGTCTGTCTGTCCGGCTATACACTCTAAAGTTATAGAGCGTACCTACACATGCATTACATCAAAAGAAAGCTTACGATTCCACAACGGTCATAAGTGTATTTGCATTTCGGCGAGACAAAAATTGCGCCCGCGGTATCCAAAACATTGTCAAAATTCCGCTCATTATCCGCTCATTAGCATAGAGTGACATTAAGGTCGACCAATCGTACGGTCGAGCGACCCAACGGTCGACCAATCGCTGCGTGGTGGGGGCAGGTTCGTCGCGCGTCCGGGCGGGCCCTCCTAGAGTCGAGCGACAGGACAATTGACCAATCCTACGCTTCGGTGACATGACGGTCGCCAAATCAGTGCGTGTGTGGGGCGGGCTTGATCGTTCTGAACCGAGGTGAGCAGCCGCCATCTTGATTCCAAGCTGTTCATTTCTTTTTCCCGCTTTCTGCGTGTTTCTTTTCAAATCTACATTTCCAGCAAAAAAAAATTGCTTTTATTAAATTGTTTTAAAAAAGTTAATTCATTTGTAAATATTTTCTCTAACCTGATGATTCTTTTTCCTACCTTTCCCCGTTTTTCTAAGGCCTCAAAGCCTGGGCCTCAAAGCCTGGGCCTCAAAGCCTGGGCCTCTTCTGCCCAGCCACGCCCGAGCTAGGTAATTTTCCCACGGCTTGTGGTAAGCTCCTCCCCCCGTCTCGTTACCCGGGCAACGGCATCAGCCGCGAGGGACACGGGACAGGCACAGGGTGCGCGCGCAGCAGGCGACGCACAGAGCATGGGAAGCCAGCAGGTCAGATGCGGCGTCTCTCTCTCTTCCCCGCTCGGCGGTCTTGAAGCCGGCTCGGGTGGGGGGGGGCGGGGCTCGGAGAGCGGGAAGGGTTACCCCGGCAACCGGGCCCGCCGGCCGTCTCTCACAGCCGCAATCGGCGGTCTTGAAGCCAGCTCGGGAGGGCGGGGCCATGTCAGTGCATGGGGCGGCACGGAGCTCCGCGGAGCCATCGCCGGTGCTGGGCTCGGGTGCTTTGTGGCCTGCGGCCGAACGGCGGCTGCGGAGCTCGAGCTGACCGGGGCGCTGACTCGGCTGGGCCATGTCAGTGCGGGTGTTCGCCTCAGGGTGATGGCCGAGGCCGCCAAAAGCGTCCAAGGGAACGCGTTCATCCAGGTGCTGAGGCCCGGGCCCGGGGCGGAAAGAGGGATTGGAGCGGGGGATGAGGGCTCGGGCAGGGGAGAAGGAGGGGGGAGAGGAGGGAGAAGGGGGAGGAGGAGGGGAGAGGGAGGGAGGGGGGAGGGAGGAAGGGGGGAGAGGGAGGGAGGAGAGGGGGAGGAGGGGAAGAGGTGGGGGGGAGGGAGGAGGGGGGGGGAAGAGGGGGGAGGGAGTCGGCGTTTCATCAATTTGGGGCATTTCCTAATTATGAAAAAGTCACAGAAACGGATACAGATTTATTGGCATCATTCGAACAACCAGCAAAGATTCAGCATCAAACTATGTCTGAGTTTCTGCTTCACACAGGCGGTCAGAAGCTGCAACGTAAGACTTCAAGCATTACTAACTACACCCTGGATCCCAAATATTAACCAGAATTATATTCAATGTTAGAAATATTTTAAACTACATAAAATTTAAATGTGGAACAAGTAACAGTATTTTGAAATTATTAAATCGCAGATTAAAAGCTTAAGAAAGTGGCTCCTGATTCCTCCGGTCAGAGGGTAGTTGGCTTCATTGTCCTATAACACAGTCATCGCAATATAACCCACGGTCACCGCGGCTGGGCTCTAAGTCCAAGCCCTTCCCCGCGGTCTCAACCGTCCCGCCGACCTCACAAAATGGTGGCCGCCCTTCACCCACCGGGCTCTGAGTCCAGCCCCTTCCCTCACTCTCACCTTCCCTCTCTCTCTCTCTGTCTCTCTCTCCTTCCCTCTCTTTCTTTCTCTCCTTCCCCCCAGTCTCTCTCTCTCTCTCCTTCCCCCCCGTCTCTCTCTCTCCTTCCCCCAGTCTCTCTCTCTCCTTCCCCCCAGTCTCTCTCTCTCCTTCCCCCCAGTCTCTCTCTCTCTCTCTCTCTCTCTCCTTCCCCACAGTCTCTCTCTCGCTCTCTCCTTCCCCCAAGTCTCTCTCTCTCTCTCTCTCTCTCTTCCCCCCAGTTGCTCTCTCTCTCCCCCCCCCAGTCGCTCTCTCTCTTCCCCCAGTCGCTCTCTCTCTCTCTTCCAACAACATGACCTCGAAAAAGCCTTGGCACCGCTGGGCACTCCAGCTAGTTTGCTATATATGGATGATTTGGACTTAGAGGAAACACATTCTCAAAATTTGCTGACAACACAAAAGTGGAAGGTTTGACAAACAGACTGAAGGACTAAGCGACCTCAGGAAGACATAGTAAGCAGAAAGGACAAACAGATGCCAGAGGCAGTTTAATATGGATAAATGTGAGGTAATACATTTTGAGAAAAAATAAGAAATGGGAGAATACACTTAATGGATAGACACTGAAGAGTGTGGATAAACACTGAAGACCTTGGCCTAGAAATTCAGTCTGGCCACTTTTGGGGCGGTAAAGTCGGGCGTTTGCTAAAGTTAGCGCCCGCCGGAAAGTGTAGGCCACTTCGCCGAAATTCAGTAGATTTGGCCAAGAGTTTGGGCGAGCGCTGAAACTGTCGTTGCGCTGCTATCTTCAGGCGCTAAGCCGGCGATGCGGACTGATAACGCCGAGGCCGGGCGCAGCGCAGGTGCGGACATGTTTTGATTGACAGCAGACACCCTGACGCCGGCCAGCTCTTAAAGGGGGAAGGGTCGACTTTGACTGCTGCCACGCCCTGCATAGTGGAGCCCTGCAGCTAGACCCAAATAGCGCCTGAAGCCATGGAGAAGGCCCGTGAACGAGCGCAGCGCTTCTCAGAGCATGCTTTGAGGGTGCTGGTTAATGGTGTGGAAAAGAAAAGAGAGATCTTGTGCCCGGACAGTGGCAAGAAGGCTCCCAGGAGGCAGTACAGGAGAGCCTGGAAAAAGATCGCCCAGAGGGTCTCATCCACCAGCGATGTCCCCAGGAGTGCGGACCAATGCCGCAAGAAGTAAAACGACCTCACTCAGATGGTGAAGGTGAGTACCCTTTCCAGTGTCCTCCTCATCCTTGCATATGCACCTCACATTATGGGCAAAGGGACCTCAAAGGCCTAATGGCCAGCCCTCCTCCCGCAGCTATGGCACTGGCATGATCATCAATAGCACTTTCTGCACTTACCACACTGGCCAAGCTATTCGACCATGGGAGGCAGTGCACACAACAACAGGGCACCACACTGGCCAAGCTATTCGACCATGGGAGGCAGTGCACACAACAACAGGGCACCACACTGGCCAAGCTATTCGACCATGGGAGGCAGTGCACACAACAACAGGGCACCACACTGGCCAAGCTATTCGACCATGGGAGGCAGTGCACACAACAACAGGGCACCATACTGTGCTTAGAGGCCGTCCTTTCTGTTGCAGGCCAAGCTGGCGCAGAATTTGAGGAGCCAGTCTGCCACCGGGGGAGGCCGTCCCCAGTACCAGGCGCTCAGTGAGCTGGAGGAGAGCATGGCTCGACTCATGCGTGGCCGGGTGACTGGCCCCGTTGCCATTGGAGATGCGGACCCTGTACTGGGAACCACTGGTAAGGACATGACCGGTTGGACCTCTCTCGTTGCCCTCGCGCTTCAGATCGACATCCTTTCCCACTGTCCGACCAATGCGCTTAATGCCACCACTCATGCCTCCCTCGCTGGCGCCCTGTCCTCACTCTAAAGCTACTCTTGTGCCTTCCTGCTTTCAGCTGGTGAGGAGGAGGTGGTCCCTGAAGCTCAGAGTGCCAGGCCCTTGGAGGAGGAGGAGGACGACGAGGACCAGGAGGAAGGCGGCACATCGGGGGAACCCTCATCCGCGCCAGGGGATGGCAATGGAGGGGACACGTCTGGCCTGGAGGAGAGCCAGGGGGAAGTGTTGCAGGGGGGTGTAGCTCCTGGGCACAGTGGGGTCGAGGCACGCGGGAAGGGTCGGGCAGCACGGCGGCCTTCTCCCTAGAGGGAGAGTCCGCCCTCCAGTCCGGAGACGGTCCTCGCCCAGGAGGTGCGCCTCCTTGATGAGATGTCCGCGGCGTCGGAGCGGCACCACAAGGAGTTCATGGGGGTTGTGGGACAGTTGCCTCAGGCCATTGAGTCCCTGGCTCATAGTGTGGCCGCTTTCGGGGAATCACAGGCCAGGGGGGTCGACCAACTCGCGGCAGCACACGCCAGGGGTGTCGAACAACTCGCGGCAGCACAGGACAGGGGTGTTGAACAACTCGCGGCAGCACAGGACAAGGGTGTCCAGCAACTCGCGGCAGTGCACGACGCGAGTCGTGAGTCCATGAGTGGTGCCGTCCAGACACTCGCAGATCTGATGCGGGCACAGACCAGGGCAGTTCGGGCACTCACTTCTGCCACACTCGCTGTGGCGCGGAACCATCGCCAGGGCACCCGCCGCCCTGCTACAGCACAGCGGTCTGGCCTCCACCAGATTGCTGCGCTTGCTGCACTGCCAGCCCGGCCGAGTGCCAGAGTCTGTGGCGAACAGCGCGCGCCTGGCATCAGCCAGCTTGCCCCCATTGGTGCAGCCGACACTTCCACTCCCCCAGCCAAGGTGCGACGAGCTGCTGCTAGCCAGCCACAGCTGCAGCAGTCAGCAGCCGGCCCCTCCAGGGCCGTGCCTCGTCTAGGCCGACCCCCAAGGGCATCTGCCATCACGCATTGTGGCCCTCATGAGCCTTCCCCCAGCCTTGCCACACCCACAGGGCCCGGGTTGAGGCAGAGCAGCAGGTCGGGCAGGGGCCGGAGAAGCCTGCATAAGGACTCGCCCTCTCGGCACACCCAGTAGAGTGTGGTGATAGCGGTTTTTTTTATATGGGGGTGTTTGTGTTCTGGGGGGGGGGCTTATTTTGGTAAGGCCGAAGATGAAGGCATTTTGGATGGCCAAGTTTTGTTATTCCTCCCCAGGTTGTGGGAGTGAGAGATGTTTTTGACTGTTTTTTGGGGGTCTTGTCTGTTTTTCTGTTTCATGTGGGAAGGGCCCCGAGTTTGTAAAATAAAGCTTTTTATTTATTCAGCATGTCCAGGTGTCATGTTTTAAGTGGTTGTTGCGTTAAGCGGCTGAGGGCTTGCGGAGCGGCTGCATTCAGGTGCGTTCATTGCCACAGGCCATTCCCTGACAGGGGGTCTAGAAGTGTTGTTCAATAAGCCGCCGGCGGACGGCCCTTGGACCTTGTGGCTCCCTCCTGGGCTGGTACTCCTCCTCCTCCTCCGCCTCCTCATGGTCCTCCTGCTCGTCCTCCTGAGGTGGTGGTGCAACGTCAGGTGGCAGTGCCCGAGTCCTGCGGATAGCCAGGTTGTGCAGCATGCAGCACACGACGACGAACTGGGAGACTCTATCCGGCGAATACTGCAGAGATCCGCCGGAGCGATCCAGGCAGCGGAACCGTTGCTTGAGGATGCCAATCGTTTGCTCTATGATGTTCCTTGTGGCTTGATGGCTTTCATTGTATGCCTCCTCAGCAGGGGTCCTGGGCGCGCGGAGTGGGGTCACGAGCCATGTACACAAAGGGTAGCCCTCGTCCCCAATAAGCCATCCCCTTGGTGGAGGCTGTGCCTCGAACATGTCAGCCACAGTAGTCTGGCGCAGGATAAATGCATCGTGGCTGCTTCCTGGAAAGCGGGCATTGACAGCTAGGATGCGCTGCCTGTGGTCACACACCAGCTGTACATTAAGGGAATGGTAGCCCTTCCGGTTGCGGTAATCCTCGGCATTGTCGATAGGTGCCCGCATAGCCACATGCGTGCAGTCAATGGCGCCCTGCACCATGGGGAAGGCCGCGATCCTGCCAAATCCGACTGCACGCTGCTCCTGCCACTCTGGAGTCATGGGGAAGGAGATGAATTGGTGTCTCCTCGCGAAAAGGGCATCGGTGACCTGCCGGATGCAGCGATGCGCGCCGAACTGGGAGATGTTCGCTATGTCCCCAGCAGCGGCTTGGAAGGAGCCGCTTGCATAAAAGTTCAGAGCCACCGTGACCTTAACTTCCACCGAGAGAGACGTCCTGCACATCAGCTGTGGACGCAGATCTCTGTGAAGCAGCTGGCAGATCTCTGCAACCACCTCCCTTCTGAAGCGCAGCCTCTTAACACACTGCGCGGCAGTCATGGTGAGATAGGACACCTGCTGCCGGTATTCCCTGAGTGGTTAAGGCCTACGTTGCCGACGCCTGATGGCCCCTCTGCGTCTAGGCATGGCTGGGCCTCTCACACAGCGTCTGCGAGCCCTTCGCACATAATGCTGGAACTGAGGGTTGCGACCCCATACAGCCCCCATAATAAACTTGCAAACAGTGAAATCACAATGATTCAAATGTCAAAGCTCTGGCCAGAAGCCAAAAATACCTCTCCTATATTGTCCCAAATCAGTAAGCTCTGTTCCTTGGTCTCTGTCCAGAAATCCAAAGCACTAAAGTCATTGCAGCAAAATGGCTGGGCTTTATAGGTCAGTGTAAGTGCCCTTTAATTAGCGCTCCCAGAGGCCCACAGGGCCTCTGTTGCATTCCACTTCACAGTTCTTAACAGCGCCACGCCCACATTGTGCGGCCGCCACTGAATTTCCGGTTTGGGGCGCACAAACAGCGTTGCACGACGAAATGACATCATAAGCTGCGCGCACAGCTGAGCGGGCGCTAACACTTTGCGCCGGCGCTAAATGTCAACTGAAGTTGGGGCGAGGCGCAGATCGCGCTGCGCCCGGGCGCTAAGTGCCTAGCACGGGAAATCTACCCCTCTTAAGGCGTTAACGGCTGGCGATCGCAACTGAATTTCTAGGCCCTTATGTTCAAATGCATAATTGCCTGGAATTCCCACAAGGGTTCGTCGATGGGAGATTTGTGGAATCCTGGGGAAAAGGCATAAACAGTGAAAAAAGGATATTTATGCTGTTTCTACAGGAGTTATGGCAATCTCCTGCTGACATTATGGCAGGAGATCCGTACAACCCTACAGAAATTCAGGGTCGACTTGCACACAACTAATAAGGTTGGGAGTAAAGGACTGATATTTCAGTGCCAAGTTAAACCCCCGGTAACACTTAAATAATAAATGAAAAGGTTTCCTGTCATCCAGGGGGTCAGATTAAAGCTCTGCAGTCCTGCCACATCCAGTTGTGAATGGTGGTAGACCATTAAAAAACTAACGGGAGGAGGAGGCTCCATGAACATCCCCATCCTCAATGATGGCGGAGCCCAGCACATGAGTGCAAAAGACAAGGCTGAAGTGTTTTCAACCATCTTCAGCCACAAGTGCTGAGTGGATGATCCATCTCGGCCTCATCCAGAGGTCCCCACCATCACAGAAGCCAGTCTTCAACCAATTCAATTCACTCCACGTGATATCAAGAAACGGCTGAGCACACTGTATACAGCAAAGGCTATAGGACACGGCAACTTCCCGGCTGTCATGTTGAAGACTTGTGCTCCAGAGCTACCCGTGACTCTAAGCAAGCTGTTCCAGTACATCTACAACACTGGCATCCACCCGACAAAGTGAAAAATTGCCCAGGTATGTCCTGTCCACAAAAAGCAGGACAAATCCAATCCAGCCAATTACCGTCCCATCAATCTACTTTCAATCATTAGCAAAGTGATGGAAGGTGTTGTCAACAGTGCTATCAAGCGGCACTTACTTACCAATAACCTACTCACCGATGCTCAGTTTGGGTTCTCTCCATCATAAGGTCAGAAGTGGGGATGTTCGCTGATGATTGCACAGTGTTCAGTTCCATTCGCAACTCCTCAGATAATGAAGCAGTCCATGCCCACATGCAACAAGACCTGGACAACATTCAGGCAAGTAACATTCGCGCCACACAAGTGCCAGGTAATGTCAATCTCCAACAAGAGAGAGTCTTTACCACTGCTCCTTGACATTCAATGGCATTACCATTGCTGAATCCCCCACCATCAACATCCTGAGGGGGTCACCATTTACCAGAAACTTAACTGGACCAAGCACAGAAATATTATGGCTGCAAGTGCTGGTCAGAGGCTGGGTATTCTGTGGTGAGTGTCTTACCTCCTGACTCCCCAAAGTCTTTCCACCATCTACAAGGTACAAGTAAGGAGTGTGATGGAATACTCTCTACTTGCCTGGATGAGTGCAGCTCCAACAACACTCAAGAAGCTCGACACCATCCAGGACAAAGCAGCCCGCTTGATTGGCACCCCATCCACCACCTTAAACATTCACTCCCTCTACCATCGGCATACCGTGGCTGCAGTGTGTACCATCTACAAGATGCACTGCAGCAATTCGCCAAGGCTTCTTCGACAGCACCCCCCAAACCTGCGACAAGGACAGCAGGTGCATGGGAACATGATCACCTCCAAGTTCCCCATCAAGTCACACACCATCCTGACTGGGAAATATATCGCCGTTTCTTTATCGTCACCGAGTCAAAATCCTGGAACTCCCTCCCTAACAGCACTGTGGGAGTACCTTCACCACACAGACTGCAGCGGTTCAAGGACAATTAGGGGTAGGCAATAAATGCTGGCCTTGCCAGCGATGCCCACATCCCATGAACGAATAAAAAAAAAATTGCTGACAACATTGCAGATTTCCAACTTATTGGTTCCTGGCGAGCTCATTAGATAAGCTGTTGAAAATGAAGAGCCATCTCACCAATTTTGATTTTTAAAGATATTGTTATGTGTTTGTGTTAAGGGAGCTCCCAACAATCCTGGATAATGCTTTATTATTTTTAATAGGCCTTTCTGGAAAATTCTAGCAAGCAGGAATGGAAAATGGCTGTGACTGCAAAGATGGAAGAAAAGTTTTGTATGGCAGTGAATGCTCCCTTCTAGTTAAACCTGCACAAAGATTTCAATAAGAAGAAGAAATATATTTAAATTACAACTTGTAAGAAGTAATGGTTTAGAACCTGTATCACTGTTTCATACATGAATAAAGATTGCTGGTATATGAGGGTAACAATTCATCTGATACCGTGCTTTGCTAAAAAATGTGATGATATAAATTATTGGCTAACAAACCAATTGTGTGGCACTAATCAACTTGATTCACGTTAAAGAATCCTCGTAAGCATAAACTTTCATTTGTAATAAAACCCAAGCTTTCCTAGGCTTTTGCATAGAGTGGACAGTCATGCATATATATTTGATATTAGAGTTAGGCTTAATAATTACCACACTATAAATTCTCATGCTATAAATGCATAAAAATATAATTTATAAACCATGACATTTTGCAGTTCAGCAACCATGTTTATTAAAAACTGATACCCTTTCCATGTTTTTTATTGCATTTGCAAATAGCGTTTTTTTTCTAATTTTGCCTAGAGTCAGTGCTTTTGCTGTGCTTACCTCACTCTGCAGTATCATTACAGCATGGTTGAAATGATGGTGCTCCAGAGTGGCAGACGTCCCATACAGCTGTGCTAAAGCAGATCCACTCCTGCAGGAGAATCAAATGGTAGAAATTGTAGGCACAAGGAGCCTCAGTGGTAAACAACTCATGTTCATGTTAGGGCATGTATCCCCATGTTCATCAAAACGTGAATTTTAAAGTCGTCATGAGAATCAGTAGCGGTAGCTGTTAGTACAATCTGAACATGCATACAAGGATAACTCATTTGTGCTGTCGTCCATACTTTTTCACATGTATAAATTTAAATTGAAAGCAAGCCAAAAGTTAACAGTAGTTTGCTAAATTATTCAGGAATAAACATTGCTGGACACTGCAGTGTAGGTTAGCATTACGTTACCGAAGGCCGCTGCAATTTAAGGACTTGTCAAGGGGTTGCAGCATTAATTGTAAGGGTATGCAGATAGGGTTAGATGAAATAAGGTGGGAGGAGGCTTGTGCGGAGCATAAAGACCGACACAGACCAGGTGGGCTGAATGACCTGTTTCTGTGCTGTAAATTCTATGTAATCATTAACATTAAATATATGAAAACAAAATCCCCTGTAAATTGGGAACATCTTGACATAACTGATATATAAAATCCATATGGCAGCTCCAAATACAGATCTCAAAGGAGACTTTTTGAATAAGCAGACAAGATTTCTTTAGTGTGGTTTATTTCTTTTAAATGTATTCTTGACGAAAAGAAGCATTCCATTCCTACTGTTGTACCTGCAGTGTTCTGGTGTGAATGTTTTGCCCATAGAGATAAAAGTGCTGAACAGTATCGATTCTGCTCTCCACCTGCAGTGACATAAAATATTCCCAGGTCAGGAAAAGCTCAGCTCAAATATCGGGGGCAGTTTTATGAGCCCACGTTGCTGGGAGACAGCCAGTCAGGCACACCTGCTGGCAGAGCACGTTGGAAAGTTGGGTGCCCAATGCCAATGATTTTCCAATCATAATCATGGGCAGCGTGCGCCTAAATTTTTTATTTCTGGTGCCAGTGGGAAAGGCTCCCCACTGGCATCATATACCTGTCAAATTGGCCCAATAACACCCAGCCCTTTTTCACTGATGAATGCCTTGACAATACACATCAGCTCAACTCTCAGCAAAGTTACAACCATGATATAGTGGTTTCCTATGTTGTGACGCAGCTGATGGGATGGCCAGTGAAACGCACCCGTCACCTGTTCCCTGCAACATTGGATGTGGACACTTGAGAGGTGTAATGAGCCTAAGGCACTTAGTGTACGCCAATGTGGCCCATGGGCGCTTGGGGCCAGGGCACAAACTACTCAGTACTGAGCAAAATTCAAATGCAGAGGTCTCCCCATAACCTGATTGCACTGCTCCAGCTGCACCATGCCCATTTGGACTGGGTGTTAAAGGGTCGGCCCTAATACATACAAATTCTCATGCTTGGCCCTTCCCCATGTTCCCCTTACCAAACATAACATGCACACATGCACCTCCCGAGCAACCATGCCACTCCTGCTCCCCTCCCCCAAAGAATGCTGCCAACACTTGAGGGACAGCCAGCAGCCCTAGACGGGTTGCTGACACCTGAGGTTCTGTTCCTCATACCCAACACTGTGTGTTGTGTGGAATGTGTTAATGAACTGACCTTGCATTATGGGGTGAGGCCAGCACACTCAGCTTGTCTTAACAGCTCACTGCTTTCATCTCATGAGGAAAGATTTGCTCAGTGCACTTAGTGTAACAAAAGCTATCAGATACTTTATATAGACTGTAGAGCCCCTTCCAAAAGGGGCTGTGTGCATTTGTAGTTTCACAACTCTGCTGGGTAAACTGCTCAATTTCAGTTTGGTAAAAAGAATAAAGAGGCAATATAAGCTAAATGGTACAATTTTTAAAGTGGGTGCAGGAACGGAGAGACCTGAGGGCATACATACACAAACTTTTGAAGGTGGCAGAACATGTTGAGAAAGCTGTTAAAAAGGCATATAGGATTCTTGGTTTTATAATTAGACGCAGAGTACAAAAGCAAAGAAGTTATACTGGTTGAGCTCCAGCTGGAGTATTGTGGCCAATTCTGGGCACCACACATTAGGAAGGATGTCAAAGCCTTGGAAATGCTGCAGAGGAGATTTACTAGAATGGTATCATAGTTGCGGTGTTATGTATTGTGTGTTCTATTGTGTGTTCTCCTCCCACCTGTGGTGGCGCTGTCACAGGAGATAAATGGTTGGGTGTTCTCTGTTAAGTTCTAGCTCTCTTTGTTCAGAACTTTCCAGAACTTCCTTTCCTTCCAATAAAGCACTTCATGTTTGAATTTCTGAGTTCTGAGTCCTAAATTGTGTCTAGGTAGAAAGGTACCGATACAACAAGTGGCAATGAGGAGCGGATGAATCTGCGTACGTTACGGGTGCAGTGAGTAAACAGAAAATTTAATTTGAAACGTGAGATGGCTACTATATTAGGAAACATCGGTGATTTTGATGAAAATGTGGAGCAATGGAACGCATATACGGAACGTTTTGACTATTTTGTATTGGCGAATGCGGTGGCAAATGAAAAGGTCGTGCCTACCTTTTTGAGTGTAATCGGGCCAGGAACTGAAACATATAAGCAACTAGTGGAAATTCTTGGAGCACATTTTTCACCAAAACCTCTGGTTATTGCTGAGAGATTAAGATTTCACAAACGGAATCAAGGGGAGTGGGAATCAGTGACGATGTTTATTGCTGCTTTAAAAAGGTTGTCGGAACACTGCCAGTTCAAGGAGGTGCTGAATGACACCATTAGGGACAGGCTGGTGTGTGGTCTGCAAAATGCAGCAACACAGAAGCGCCTTCTTACTGAGGACAACCTTACTCTTGAAAAGGCCATTGAAGTTAGTGTCTCCATGGAGATGGCGGAAAAGGAGGCTCACCAGCTGAGTTCAACAGGGAGAGTTCACAAGGTGTTGTCTGAGCCTAAAGGTGCGCGGAACGGCACATGTTACCGTTGTGGGAAAACGGGCCATCACGCTAATGACTGCTGGTGTACGGAGCTGGAATGCCAAAATTGTGGCAAAAAGGGTCACATTGAACACGCCTGTAGAGGTAAAAAAAGAACAGAGCTGGGGAGCATGGAAGCAAAATGTCTGTATTTGGACAAGAGAGGAAAAAGAGTGTTCATTCAGTGCAGTATGATGGAACAAGCAAAACAGAGGGGAGCGACACCTCGGAGGAGGAAGAGGTGCACATACTGACGGTTGCAGGTGGTTCAAATGGCTACTGGGTGTCACCACTGGTGGAGGGACAATCAGTGTGGATGGAGGTGGACACAGGCGCGGCTGTGTCCCTTATTTCAGACACTGTCTACAACAAAATGCTAAAGCATCTTACCCTTCAGCCAACAAACATTGTGCTAAAGACATATACCGGCGAACCTGTGGCCATGAGAGGCGTCATTGAGGTGACAGTTAAATTGAACGGACAGACTGCAAAACTGCCACTATATGTGGTAAAGGGAAATTACCCATCGCTACTGGGACGTGCGTGGCTAGAGAAAATCACGCTGGACTGGCCTGCAGTCCGCATGATGTCAAAAGGGGAGTCAGGTCTGACTGCAGTGTTAAACAAACACGCAGAACTCTTCAATGGGGAACTTGGAAGCATGAAAAAGATCAGCGTGAGACTGGACATTAAACCTGACAGCAAGCCGAAGTTTCACAAAGCCCGACCTGTACCCTATGCAATTAGGCCAAAAGTTGAGGCTAACTTGGAGGCCTTAGTCAAGAATGGAGTCCTGGAGCCTGTGAGCATGAGCAAATGGGCCACACCCATTGTTCCTGTCCTGAAAAAGGATGGATCTGTTCGAATCTGCGGGGATTTTAAAGTGACTATTAACCCGGTGCTGTCTGTGGAACAGTACCCTCTTCCCCTCCTTGATGATCTTTTTACGGGCCTGGCCGGAGGGCAAAAGTTCAGCAAAATAGACTTATGCCAGGCTTATCTACAAATGCATGTCGATGACAAATCAAAGGAGCTGCTGACAATTGTGACACACTAGGGGCTATACAGGTACTGCCGCCTTCCGTTTGGAATTACGTCGGCCCCTGCTCTATTCTGTTAGATCCGTGGTTCAGTGGATAAAGAATTACACGGATGCTGTACATAAACAAACAACAGGCCTTTACTGGAGGAGGGTCATCTCTAGACTGGAGTACAGAGGCATGCGCACAGCTTATATACCGGTGTGGCTACTGCCGGTACTACAGTATACAGGAGCTGTAAAAAGTAGTTCTGACTTAAAGCACATACACTACAATTCCTCCCTTTTTAGATTAATACCCCCTTAATATTCAAATAACAATTACATTTTTACATGTACATTCAATAACAAAAAGTCCATTTATAGATTCAGTCTTTGGGGCGGCTTCCTGACCCTTTCGGGATAGCGCCTTTCCGGAGGTTCTTGTTCTTGGTGCAGAGGCGATTCTGACCCCTTTTCATCGGGTAGTTCATCGGGTTCCACTGCTACTGGGTCTAAAGTAGATGCTACCGGTATGTCGGGTTCATCCCCAGGTACTCGAGACATGGGGTTGACGCCTTCCTGTGACGCTAAGATCTGATCGACGTGGCATCTCACAATGTTCTCCACGACATCCACGGTGTACATTAATGGCCCCTGCCTTGTACATATCATTCTGGGTTGCCACTTCTCTGTTCGATAATCATGGGCAAAGACTGGTTGCCCTACATTGAAGCTCCTTGTCGGCTTCTCGTTGATGTGCTGGAATTGTTTGTCCTCAACATTTCTTCGCACATTTGGTCTGAGCAAGTCCAGACGAGATCTTAACCTTCGGTTAAAGAACATCATGGCCGGGGTCTGGTTGGTAACTGCATGTGTCGCGTTTCGGTAGGCTAAGAAATTGTCCATCTTATGCTGTAGTGGAATTTCCTCGTCGCACATGGCCTTTATCGCCTTCTTAAAGGTTTGTACGAACCTCTCAGCCAATCCATTGGTGGCTGGATGACACGGGGCGGATGTGTAATGCCTTACCCCATTCCTTTTCATTAATTATTGGAACTCGTCGGACACAAACTGTGGTCCATTATCAGAGCAGATCTGCTCTGGCAAACCGTTTCTGGCAAATATGGTCCGTAGGACTGCAATCGTTTTCTCTGTAGTGGTTGAAGACATCTTTATCACCTCAGGCCACTTTGAATGAGCATCCACTGCTATTAGGAACATTGAGTCCATGAATGGACCAGCGAAATCAATGTGCACCCGTTGCCATGGAGAGGAGGGCCACTCCCATGGGTGTAGAGGGGCATGTGGTGGTGCATTTTGGACCTTCTGGCATCCTAAGCAGCTCTTAGTTAGGCCTTCGATTTGTTGATTGATTCCCGGCCACCACACATAAGCCCTAGCAAGGCTTTTCATTTTCACTCCCCCCAGATGACCTTCATGTAGTTCCTTTAGCACTCTCTCCCTTAACTTGGGTGGAATCACCACTCTGGATCCACACATCACTGTCCCCTGGCATACTGACAGCTGTTCTCTTCTGGATGAGAATGCTGGCAACAGTGAGTCGCCATGTGTTGGCCATCCCCTCACCGTCAATTCATATACCCGTGACAGCGTCGGATCATTGCGGGTCTCCTTCTCTATATTCGCGTTTGTTACTGGCAATCGTTCAATTATCGATGAATAAAATATCTCGATAGGGTCTACTGCTGGTGCTTCCTCCACCATAGGCAGTGGCAGGGGTGATAGCCCATCAGCGTTCCCATGCTGTTTCGTGCCTTTATATTCTATTTCATATTGATTCGCCCCTAGAAACAGGGACCATCTTTGGAACCGCTGTGCAGTCATTACTGGCACGCCCTTCTTAGGATTAAAGATGGAGACAAGTGGTTGGTGGTCAGTCAGCAAGGTGAACTTCTGCCCATGCAGATAATGGTTGAATTATTTTGCTCCCCATACTAGGCTGAGGGCCTCCCTGTCAATCTGGGCGTAGTTGCGCTCGGCTGAGGTTAGTGACCGAGACGCAAAGGCCACTGGCCTCTCCAACCCGTCTGGGAATTTGTGCGACAGCACCGCTCCAATGCCGTAGGGTGATGCATCACATGCCAAACGAATTGGTAGTGCTGGGTTGAAATGGGCCAACACCTCCTTTGATGTGATCAATTCTTTACACTTCTGGAAAGCTCATCTACATTCGTCATCCCACTCCCATGGTACCCCTGTTTGCAGTAGGGTGGTCAGCGGGTGTAGTACCATAGACAAATTTGGTAAGAACTTGTGGTAATAGTTTACCAGCCCGAGGAACGACCTCAGTTGGGACACATTTTCTGGTGCTGGAGCCTTGACTACTGCCTCAATCTTGTCAGGGGACTTATGTAACCCCTCTTCATCGATGACGTGGCCGCAATACGAGACCTGTTTCTGGAAAAACTCGCACTTGTGGCGATTAGCTCGTAGCCCATATTCCTTTAATCTGGCGAGCACCTTCTCCAATTTAGCGAGGTGATCACCGTCATTTTCGCCCGTGACCAAGATGTCGTCCAAATAACACTGGGTCCCTGGAATCCCTTGCAGGACCTGCTCCATCGCCCTTTGCCAGATAGCCGGAGCCGAGGCTACTCCAAACACCAGCCGGTTGTATTGATAGAGAACTTTATGGGTGTTGATCGTAAGGTAATGTTTCGAAGCTTCTTCTACCTCCATTTGCAAGTACGCCTGGGCTAGATCAATTTTGGTGAAGCGTTTACCACCAGATAGCGAGGCGAAAATATCCTCAATTCGTGGAAGCGGATATTGCACCGTGTGAAGGATTGGGTTCACTGTCACCTTAAAATCCCCACAGATGCGGACCTTCTTTGGTTCCCCAGGCGTATTACTCAACAACCTCTTCATTACAGGGACGATGCGTGTAGCCCACTTGCTCCAGTCCACTTTGGACAGTACTCCTGAACGTTCCAACCCTTCCAGCTCTGCTTCAACCGCTGGTCTGATCGCATAAGGCACTGGTCTGGCCTTCAGAAACTTTGGGCTTGCATTATCCTCTATTTTAATTGCTGCTGTTATTCCTTTTAGTGTTCCTAGTCCCTCCTGGAACACTTCTTTTGCGTCAGTTAGCATTTTTGACAGTCGTCCAGGTGTGACGTCGTCATCCTTTTTGGCCTCCACCTTCAGTGCCTGTATGGAATGCCAATCTAAATGTATCTTCTGGATCCACTCACGTCCTAGCAGTGGTGGTCCTCCATTTGGCAATACATATATATCCATTTTAGGTATTTCCTGACCTTTATATGTCACTTTCACCCTTATTTTTCCTTTGGGGTAGACTTTTTGCCCCGTATACGTCTTCAAGACAATCTCTGTAGCTTTCAAGGGTATGTGTGAAAATAGCCGCATGTAGGCTCTTTGATTTATGACTGTTAGAGCTGACCCTGTGTCCAATTCCATTTCCACTTGGACTCCGTCTATCTTGAGTGTAACCCAGATAGTCTGGTGATCCTCCATTTTGGTTACATTATGTAGTTTCAGACAACCCAGCTCCTTGCTTCCGGAGTCTGTGTCACTTTTCTGTTCATCTGAACCACTGTCCATCACCTGGTGTACCTTTCTGTACTTCTCCTGTGGAGATTTCTTACTGTTGGTTTTCTTCCCAGACCTGCAGACTCTTGCTATGTGTCCTGCTTTCCCACACTGTCTGCACACTTGGTCCTTGAACCAACAATCTTTCTGGTCATGTGTTGTTCTGCCGCAGCGATAGCACTTCCCTGTTCCATAGGTCATTTCGTTGGTGCCATATTCTTGCGGTCTCCGTTGTATCTCTGCAGTGCCCCTTGCGGCTGCTTCATGTGATACTGCCATATTGAAAGCTTTGTCCAGCGTAAGGTCCTTTTCTGATAGAAGCCGTTTCTGGGTTCCTTCACTTTGTAGCCCACACACAAACTTGTCCCTTAACGTGTCTGCTAGTCCCGCTCCAAACTGGCAGTATTTCGATAGCTTGCGCAGTTCCGTTAGGTACTCAGCTTTGCTTTCGTCTTTGTGTTGGTTCCTTTTATGGAACTTAAATCGTTCTGCTATCAGCAGCGGTGTGGGGCTTAAGTGGTCCTGTAGGATTTCTACTATGCTTCCAAAATCCTTGTTTACCGGCTTCTCTGGGGTTATTATATTTCGCAGTAACCCATAAGTTTTTGCACCCATGGAATTTAACAGAACCAGTGCTTTATTAGCATCTGGCACTTCATTCGCCCTGCAGTACACCTCAATACATTCCACATATGTCGCCCAATCTTCGACTTCATTGTTGAACGTAGAGATACTGCCACTCTTCAGCATCCTTGGTTATGCGTTAACTATCCCCAGTGGCGCCTCCCGCGCTTCCCTGTCTTTTCCGCTGGCACAAAATGGCGTCTCCCGCGCTTTCCTTCCTCCCCGCGCTCACCCATCTTCTCCGCTGCGGCTTCGCAAAATGGCGCCTCCCGCGGTCTCCCTGCTTCTCCGCGGCTCAATGGCGTCTCCCCTTGCTTCGCCCCGCGGACCCTGATCAGCCCGTGATCCCTGGCTGTGCTCTGCGGGTTCTTCTCTTGATATTTGTCGACGCCGCTCAGTCTAGAACCCGGCTGTTTTTTACCCCCTCTCTCTCCGGTTTGCAGTATTTTTCCTCGACGCCGCTCGGTGATCAATCCCCGGCTGCGCCCTGCTCTCTTCACCCTCTTTCTTACCCCATCGACGCTGCCCGGCTCTCTCTCTCTGCCGTCGGTCGGCTCCAGCCGCCGCTGCTCGGGAAGGGTCTGCTCTGGACCTGTTGTCGGTCTCTTACTGCTTGTTGTGGCTGGGGAACCAAGCCCGGCTCTCCACAGCCTCCCCAGCGAAGTTGGGTCTCTGCCTGACTGCTGGGCGGTTGCTCGCGGTCGACGCCCGTGTTCCTGGACTCGACTGTTTTTTTTTCTATGTTTAATATTGCAGGTAAATTCGCATCAACACTCGTCGCCACTGTTAGATCCATGGTTCAGTGGATAAAGAATTACACGGATGCTGTACATAAACAAACAACAGGTCTTTACTGGAGGAGGGTCATCTCTAGACTGGAGTACAGAGGCATGCGCACAGTGGTTACTGCCAGTACTACAGTATACAGGAGCTGTAAAATGTAGTTCTGACTTAAAGCGCATACACTACATATTCCAAAGGGCAATGGATCAGATTTTGAGTGGACTGCCAGGAGTCCAGTGCTACCTGGACGACATCCTTGTCACTGGGACAAATGAGGAGTATCATCTTCTGAACTTGGATGCGACACTACGACTGAAAGAGTACGGACTCAGCGTTCGTAAAGACAAATGTGAATTCTTTCAGTCTTCAGTTGAGTACCTGGGGCATGTGATTGACGCTACTGGCCTGCATAAGGCGCCGCCAAAGTTCAAGGTGATCGTGGAGGCCCCAGCACCCCAGAATGTGAGCCAGTTACGTTCATTTCTGAGGCTACTTAACTACTATGGGAAGTTTATTCCAGACTTCGCAACATTGCTGAAGCTGTTACATCAGTTGCTATGTCAAGGCAAAACATGGAAATGGACTGAACTGTGCAACGAAGCTTTCGCCCAAGCAAAGAAAGCATTGCTGAATTCGGAGGTCCTGACACACTTCGACCCAAAGCTACCCGTGCAGCTAGCAAGTGGTGCATCAGCATATGGTGTGGGAGCAGTCATATCCCACATCATGCCTTCGGGTGAAGAGAAACCTATCGCCTTCGCATCACGCACCTTGAACAAGGCCGAGAGTAACTATGCGCAGATCGAGCGCGAGGCCTTGGGAATCATTTTTGGAATTCGAAAATTTCATCAGTACCTGTTTGGGAGAAGGTTCACACTCCTGACAGACCACCGCCCATTGACTTCAATCTTCGGGCCCCACACCGGAATTCCATCTCTCGCTGCAAGCAGGATGCAAAGGTGGGCTTTACTGTTGTCAGGACACACATACGACATCAAATATCTCAAATCAGACTTGCACGGCAACGCAGATGGTCTCTCGAGGCTACCCTTGCCTGTTACTCCCCCAGAGCCTCGTCAGATAGACATCTTCTACTTTAGACAAGTGGAGGGAGCACCTGTCACTGCAGTTCAGGTGCGAAGGTACACCCACAATGATCCAGTCCTGTCTGAGGTAATGGACGATGTCATTCGCGGGAGAGCGATAGGAGATTCTCCTAGTTTGAAACCTTACGTTTCAAAAAGAAATGAGCTCTCCGTCCAGGCAGGTTGTCTTCTTTGGGGACGCCGTGTCATCATTCCGCCACCTCTGAGGGAACCTATACTGCAACAACTTCATACAGGCCACAGTGGGATGGTTTGGATGAAGGAAATGGCAAGAAGCTACTTCTGGTGGCCAGGTCTCGATGGGAATATTGAGAAAGCCAAAACATGTTCCCCATGTCAAAGGGTCCGGAATGTTCCACAGCTGGCAACCCTACACCCCTGGGATTGGCCTGCAGAAGTGTGGCAGCGAGTACATGTGGACTTCGCCGGTCCTTTCGAAGGGAAGATGTTTATGGTGGTTGTGGACGCTCGTAGCAAGTGGCCGGAGGTCGCTGTGATGAGGTCTACCACAGCAGAGAAAACAATTGAGAAACTTGGTGAGATGTTCAGCCATTATGGCTCACCAGAACAACTCGTAAGTGACAACGGTCCACAATTTGTATCACAGGAGTTTGCAACCTTCCTGCAGGTGAATGGTGTCCAACACATCAGGTCTGCGCCCTATCATCCCTCTACTAATGGCCAGGCAGAAAGGTTTGTGCAAACTTTGAAGCACGCCTTGAAGGCATCGCAAGGTCAGGGCTCAATCCACCAACGTCTGAACAGCTTCCTGTTGTCCTACAGGAACGAGCCGCATGCCACAACCAAAACTTCCCCCGCTTCGCTCATGATGAAGAGGCAGTTGCGGACAAGTTTTGACTTACTCAAACCTCCAAGGGCAGAACAGGTTGTCCATTGTCAACAACAAGCTCAAGTTGAAAAGAGAGAGAAAAGAGCCCAGGAGAGACGGTTTCATCCGGGAGAGCACGTCCTAGCTCGAAACTACAACACTGGACCGAAATGGGTTCCTGCTACGGTGATCGCGCAGACGGGCCCTGTGTCTTACATGGTTGAGACTGCTGAGGACGTCGTCTGGAGAAGACACACAGATCAACTGTTGCTAGGAGCAGAGACAGCCACAGAGGCTCCAACGGCTGGTTGGCCTGAACTGTTTCCGGATGATAACGCAAACCAGCATCCTTTGCCACAGTGCTCTTCTCCAACACAGGAAGTCAGAGACGGTTCCACCTGTGCAAACTCCTGACTTTCAACTGACACAGGCACCTTCTCCATCCAGGCCTGTGTCAATGCCTACTGCTGTGGAAGCCAGCGATGACCACCGGTATCCTGTCAGAGAGCGGCAGCCTCCAAGACGCTTGGATCTGTAGGCTTAGTGACTTACCCACAAGACTGGGGCAGAATAAACCCCAGGGTAAAGTCAGGGTTTGAGGCAGTCTACCTCTACCCTAGGTTCGTTGAGTGCATTGAAAGTAACTTACCTGTTGAGGAATAATGTGGACCTTCCATTTAAGAGGGGAGGAAATGTTATGTATTGTGTGTTCTATTGTGTGTTCTCCTCCCACCTGTGGTGGCGCTGTCACAGGAGATAAATGGTTGGGTGTTCTCTGTTAACAAAGAGAGCTAAAAGTTCGGAACTTTCCAGAACTTCCTTTCCTTCCAATAAAGCACTTCATGTTTGAATCTCTGAGTTCTGAATCCTAAATTGTGTCTAGGTAGAAAGGTACCGACACAACATGCGGGACTTCAGTTACGTGGATAGACTGTTGAAGCTGGGAAGGTTAAGGATAGATTTGATAGAGGTGTTCAAAATCATGAAGGGTTTTGATAGAGTAAATAAGGAGAAACTGTTTCCAGTGGCAGAAGGATCGGTAACCAGAGGACAAAGGTTTAAGGTAATTGGCAAAAGAACCAGAGGTGAGATGAGGGGAAAAAAATGTACACAGTGAGTTGTTATAACCTGGAATGCACTTCCTGAAAGAGTGGTGGAAGCAGATTCAATACTAACTTTCAAAAGGGAATTGAATAAATACTTGAAGGGGAAACATTGGGAATATGGGGAAAAAGCAGTGAAGTGGGACTAACTGGCTAGCTCTTTCAAAGCGCCGGCACAGGCATGATGGGCCGAATGGACACCTTCTGTGCTGTATCATTCTATTATTCTAATTTCTTTTGGGGTTTCCATTAACAGGAGGAAAAGAATGCTTTTTAAAAAGTGCGTATGTGCCAACCATTTTACACTCATCCATACAGCAGACAGGCCCACAGGCAGATTTATTCAAGCTGTTTTTAAAGTATTTTTCTACTTGGGTAGTCTCAGGGTAGTAGGGCAGGAGCAAGGATGCTTGATGTGGGCAGGAGGCAGGTGGTAGCCATGCTTTTAACAAAATAAGGTACAGAATGAGAAAAAGCCCATCCCTATCAAGCTTCATTCCTCCATAGATTACATGCAGTTTGTCTTCTGATGAACTCAATCTTCAAAGAGAGGCAGAAAATTGCAACTAAAACCTCCAAGAAGATAAAGAATCTATAACATGTTGCCCAAACATTTGATGGTAATCAAGCAAAACTCCCAGACATTAATCCAACCATACAACCAGATGTTGCAGTACATTGCCTCAGGAATTAAAGGGAAATGGGGATTGTTTTTGAAATGTCCAACACTTTATTGCTGTGTTACTAACTGATTATATTTCCAGACCCTATGGAAGATTCCATCAAAGAATAAGCCAAAAATAATACTTGAGAAGTGTAATTCCTACAGTGTGCTTACTCCCTGCATAGGACCATCTCGTGTTCAGTTAACATTATGCAAGTACTATGCACATCAGTTTTCAGGTAAGATTATTTTGGTATGTTTTTTAGAATTTGATTAAGAAAATGTTACTTTTGTAGCACAACTACTTGGAGGGTCCATTTTTTTAAATAAATGTCATCATAATTTTGTAAATGTCTTCACAAAGCCCGAGCATAGAAAGCACAGAAAACTAGGAACAGCAAACTTTTCCACAGCTTCCATATCCAAGCTACAGTTCAGCTGGTTCATTGTTTATGACAATCAAAATATATTGTAAGCCTTGAAGCATAAGGGCCCTGGTTACTTTATAAAGTTTAATCCAGACACAAAAAATAATATATTAAACCAACCCTAATCTTGGATGGACACACACATTCAAACACAATAAAAGTTAGTACAGTAGATGATCTCCATTTTGTTTACTTATGGCTTTAACTTCCTACAGCTGTTGCACATTATAGAGAAATTAAATTGCCTTTTTTTTAAGATCCCAGCATGTCATGGGATCATTCCCTGCCTGGAGGTATGGATGGATAATACCACTATAAACATGTGGCCTGGAATTTCCTGAAAACTTGTGCGATAGTAATGGGGCATCTACAGTGTACACCATTATTACAGTACAGAAATTTCAGGAATTACTTTGGTAAAAATTCCTGAAACTTTTGCGCCGATCCACAGAGACCCTCACACAGAGTTATAATAGCTCCGCCCCACATTAATATTAATAGTGATCATGAGTGTACTAAATTATCGCAACTTTGATTGTCACTCTCACTTAAACTGTTACAGAATGGTGCTGGAGTGCTCAGAATCAGTAAAGTATTCAATTGCTCAGTCAGTTGCCTATATCAAAGATAACTAATTAACATATAATTATCTTGATCCTAATCTTAAGCAGGCATAGATATATGTAGGCTGCTGTGCTCAGGGCTCACACACACCAGCTCTATCACTACACACTGAGGAAGGACTTAATTTTATAATACACTTGAAAGTTTAATGTTGTCTCGACCTTAAAGAAATCCTTGAGGGTAACATTTTTACTGACTTGTTCTAGGAACTTCATTGAAATCTTAAACCTCAATTAAGTAATAAAATAAGTCTTTTCCCCGACCGATAATATTTTATATTAATATTTATTGAGCTTGTGCGCTAAGCATGGATTGCAACCAGTGATTAAATGTGGCTAGGGGATTGCACACAGTTCAGGAGACAACCTGCTTAATGCCAATTTAGTGTTTCAGTACAAAGTTGTCGATCAATTTAAACCCGACCTGGACATTCTGTCTGTACATACGGTGACCCATTCCCAGGTTATCAGATCCGAGCCATTGCTCTTAAATGCACTCCTATTAGTGCACCGCCTAGATCACTAACAGACAAGCTGGAAGCAAGTTCAGAGGGGAAAAAACTGATTCATCCAACTTTAATTCCGTTTAACATAAAAACATTACTATATTTAATAACTTGGGACCCCATCAAATATTATAGAAATATGTAATTTTTCTGCAAATTATTTTACATTTTGTATGAAGTTCCTACTGGATGAAACTCCATGGGTGTAAAATGTTGAAGGAGAGTTTTACTCAAAGGCAGCTATTCTGGAACAATCTGATTACTTTACATGTCGAGAGATTGTACTGATTTATTTAAAAACGTAAGTCTAGTAACGGGAGATGCAAGGACTTCCTGACATTGGTCATTGTGAGTTAGAGGAATCTCCTTTCATACTAGTCCATCTTATTATCAGGAACAGAAATATACCAAGTACATTTGTTAGAAGTGCAGTTTGTAAATAATTGAACCCCCAGCATTTGGCCACTAAAGTGTCTGGCAGACTATAGCCCAAGACAGCTCGATATGACAGCCTTGTTTGGGGTAGAAAGGGAGTGAAATAAACCGGTATTATATGGCGGTCTGGATACGTGTACGAGGGGATAACAGCTTTGGTATTTCCCTTTCAAATGAGCCTTAGCTAAATATCATCATTTTGTTTAAAATAAAACAGCCAGCTACTCACTGACAAGACAGATTGTCAGAAGTGAAATTAACCAGACACAGTGATTTGCAGCAACAATGAAGCGACCCTTGTTTTAGCAGGACTGGGGCCCTTTTGAGACGTTCTGATTATGAGCAACGAGAAATTAATTGCAAAATAAAAATTATCAAACTTTATTTATACTGATCTAATTTTTAAAATAGCATAATGGAAAACCCAAACAAATTGTTTAGCTCTTTTATTTTTATGGAAACGTTAAATAACCCGTTATAATATTCTAAACAGGGTGCAGAAACAGAGAGACCTGGGGGTACATGTGCACAAATCATTGAAGGTGGCAGGGCAGGTTGAGAAAGTAGTTAATCAAGCATATGGGATCCTGGGCTTCATAAATTGAGGCATAGAGTACAAAAGCAAGGAAGTTATGATGAACCTGTATAAAACACTGGTCCGACCTCAACTGGAGTATTGTGTCCAATTCTGGGCACCGCACTTTAGGAAGGATGTGAAGGCCTTAGACAGGGTGCAGAAAAGATTTACAAGAATGGTTCCAGGGATGAGGGATTTCAGTTATGTGGATAGACTGGGGAAGCTTGGGTTGTTCTCCTTAGAGCAGAAAAGGTTGAGAGGAGATTTGATAGAGGTGTTTAATATCATGATGGATCTAGACAGAGTAAATAGAGAGAAACTGTTCCCATTGGCAGAAGGGTCGAGAACCAGAGGACACAGATTTAAGGTGATTGGCAGAAGAACCAATTTTTACGCAGCTAGTGGTTAAGATCTGAAAGGATTGTGGAGGATGATTCAATTGTGGCTTTCAGAAGGGAATTGGATAAGTACCTGAAGGAAAAGCATTTGCAGGGCTATGGGGAAAGGGCAGGGGTATGGGACTAGCTGAAGTGCTCTTGCAGAGAGCTGGCACGGGTTCGATGGGCTGAATGGCCTCCTTCTGTGTTGTAACTATTCTATGATACTATTCTGTATCGGACATTGCCAGTGCAGCTTTTAACTCACTGCAATGCTCTCTGTGGCGTATTCTAATCTGTTCGCCAGCAAATTTTGGTGTAAATTCACCACTGGAGGATCGGGGGGTACAATGGTCTAAGTTATGGCGTTCCAGGAAATTCTGGGCCACTTTGAGCAAAGTCCAATAAAATGTCTCCATAAAAAATGTCAGAGTTCTATTGAGATTTAAAAAGTGCTGCAGGCCTGGTGAATTCTGCCAAACTATTAATACATTTTCTTTAAAATCCCATAAGCGCTCAAGCAGGGAAGCAAAGACGGAGCTCACAGTCTGATCTTCTACCAGAAACCACTAGAAGCTCCATAACCTTGACCAGCTGCTTTTTTATTCACTAAAATCTTTTGAAGTGAGACTTTACAGGTGAACATAAGTAAATTATTTACAAATGTACAATGAATAACAGATGAATGTCCGGTACAGATCAATGATGAATGCCCCAGCAGGTAAGGACACTCCACGTTCACATATAAAGCCTGAACACAAATAGCACCTATTACAGAAGAATACACATTTCTGTCTTAGCAAATCCTAAATGCCATCAAGACTTCTCTATCCATTCATTTACCAGGCAGCGAAACTAAATACTTTGATCTTTGCGATCAAATGACCCAGTATTACTCTGGAAAAACAGAACTCCATATTTAACTCTGTCACCATCAGAATTTTAATTAAAATATGAATTGATCATATTTTACATGCATGACAGATAGATTATCAATATTATTTGCATATGAAATTAATTTATCATGATATTGATTTGAGACTATAGACCCGTGATTATAATTTTCAAATGTTGAAAAATTGGACATTACTAGTCAATTTCATGTGTCGTTGCACACAGGGAGTGAAGACCAAGTATAGCCTTCAGGTGAACTGGGGTTCAAAGTCTTGTTCATTGGGAGGGAAGGTTTTCACCTAATCACAATTGCTCCCGTAACATTGGGCCATAATTTGCTGTCGGAGTGAATCTAATGGCATCTGCCGTTAATTAGATTTGCCCTTGCAAGTTTAGGTTTTTAATTTTTTGTGGGGCAAGTTGCTGAAAATGCAAGCTGATAACGTCGCAGTGAGAGAAACCAGGCATCTGAGACCTGAGTGAATAGAGCAAGCAACTGTGTATCTCCTTAACCAATCAAATTGAAGGATTGTGAAATTAACAGTGCAAGGACTGAGAAGGAAATGTAAATTAGAGTGGGTGAATTCAATGTCAAATCAGATATAGAAAGAGAAAATAAAGCGAGGGAAAGAAAGATTGTATTAAAGAGAGAAAAAGACAGAATTTTGTAAAATTTTACATTTAAAAAATTTCCAACAGCAATTAAAACCTGAAGGAATGAGACTCTACATTGGTAATAGTTAATTTTCAATGCCAGAGGTGTAGATCAGCAGTAGTTAACCCCATCATTAAAAAGGTACTTTGACTGCAATGGACAAGACTTAGCTTTCTGTGGCAAGTTTAGTACGTATCTACTGCGCAAGTACAACAACTTCACACTGTTCAATACATGTCAATGGTGAGGCAGACAGCGAGATGCTGCTTTCGCAAAGCTAACGACGGAGCACCGTAACTTGAATAGCAACTTTTGGATTTCCGCATTTAACCACGCATCTGTCTTTGCCTGAAGTTGCTGTAGCATTTGCACATAAATAACACCGAGAGCTATTAGCTTCACCGTTATTTTGACAGCAAATTATGGGTCATTATGTTTGCAGTAACATCTACAGGTATAATACCATTTGCATCTTGGAGACTAATCACCAATTCTAATAAATAACAGATAATGGAAAAGGTTGACAGGAGGTTTGTGTATGTGAAGGATTTCTCATATTTTAAAAGGTAATTTTTTGAGAAAAATGCATTTACACTAATTGCGACTGCCTCATCTTCCATGAAATTTTATTAACCACTAAATTTACTTTTACAATTACCTCTCATTATCCTGCTCTGGTGAAGCACAAAATGTAGTGGAAAAATCTAGAATGTATAATATTTGATATTAGAAAATATTTTTGCTTTACAGTACTCCAGATGGAAAGGCATAGATTGAATGTGGTTGTTTTCTTCCTTTGATGTGTCACTGAAGTACAGATAACATCGTTCACTCACTTTGCCTGGAAAGCATTGTTTGTTCCTCTATGATCAAGGTCGTGGCACAGACAACCCACCAGCAAAGCTAGGATTTCAAGATCAGACAGAATCTCCCGGAAACCAGCAGTCTGAGGGAAGAATATTTGACAAATAATTAATTTTTTGTTCACTAGCGTATCTCCTGTGGTATGTTCACAGCGAGTAGGAGGACAGGCAATTTTATAATGACTGAAGCGTTACACCATTACAATATGGTCAGTTTCATGGCCAGGAGATTGCACATCAGCAGAAATATTATGGGCCAATTTTCTTCTATTGGTGTAAGTTAGTAGTAAATGGCTAAGAACCTGTGTAAATCTCAACAGAATGGCAGTAGTGCTCAATTTGTGGAGACAAACTAATTTGCATAATTATTCACAGGTCCTAGAACATAAGATGTAGGAGCAGGAGTACGTCATTTGGACCCTCGAGCCTGCTCCGCCATTCAATAAGATCATGGCTGATCCTACTACAGACATGGGCAAGTGCAAAGAGGTGGGAGCGAAAAATTGGATGTATGGGAGGATGGTGTTCCTCTCTGCCACTCCATGGTAGCATTCCCATAGGTGAGTATTGTAGCTTCAATGTGGGTGAACCAAGTTTCTGGCTGAGTCCTGTCACTGTGACAGTGACTAATGTCACTGGATGTGGAGACCTTATGCTACATGTTACTTGCAGGTGTCCTTGAACCAGTTGGCACAGTAACAAGTCCATCCTTGACAATAAATATCACCAGCAACTATCGAATTCAGTGGCGCTCAAACTTTTGGGGGTTTAACCTCACTAAATTACTCTTAGGTCTAAGATACTGGCCAATTTGTGTCTGCAAAAAAAAACTCTTTTTCTCTCTTCCTCTTTCACTCCATCATTGATTTTCCACATAACTGGCCTGGAAATCCATGAGCAGAGATTCCAATGGTTGCATCTTCCCACCAATGCCCACCCATACTAGCCCCTACCAGAAGCCACAAAAGTTACCTGCCACTTTTCCAGGCTTCGCTTATATCTAAGTATGGGCTGCTTTATTATTGGAGGAGTTGTGAATTGAGCTGAACACTGGTATAGTCAGCAAATAGCCCTATTCCTGATGTTATGATGAACAGAAGGTCATTGATGCAGGAGCTAAAGATGGTTGGGTTGAGTAATTCTTGCAGGATTGGTCTGGGGCAATAATGACTGTCCTCCGACAACCCCGAGCCTTTTCCTTTGTGTCAGATATGACTCAATCTCAGGTCTGCTAAGGCTCCATAGTGCCATACTCGGTTGAATATTACCTTAATTTGAATCACATAAGTGGCAGGCTATGGCCACTTCAGCTTGACGCCTTCCAGGATAGAGCTATTCACTTGATCGGGGCACTGGCACTGAACTGAATATCCACTGCCTCCCTCACAGCGGCTGCCAACACACCAAGCTTACATCAATAGCCTGTACCAACCCCACAACCTTTATAACTGAGAAGAACAGGAGCAGCAATATCATGGGAACTCCATCACCTCAAGTTCCCCTCCAAATCACGCAGTATTCTGACTTGGACATATATTGCATTCCTTCATCACTTCTGGATCAATATCCTGGAATCCCTTGCCTAATATTTTTCCTCTCCTATCCCTTGCATGTGCCAGACAATGCCTCTGAATGGAGCAGAGTGGCCACATTTCCCGGCCTTGCACGGCGAAGGGAGGGGGAAACATAGAAACAGGAATGTAGTTGCAGGCCTGAGAGGCTGTATCAATCTTTGTCACTGGATGGCAGCAGCCAGAAGACCCCATGGATCCTGGCTGCCCCTCAGACCCGTCATTCCAAGAAGAGTCCCAGTGCAGGCCCCACAGTCAGCTTTTTGGGGCACTCCTGCATTTAGGTTCCCCACGGGCAGATGCAGCACGGCCAGATGCAGCAGAAAGTGAGACAAGAGGGTTGGGAACGTACCCTCCTGGCTAGTTTTAATACTAACACAGATCCAGTTCTGCTCAATCAGGGTTCCCTGGGAAATCCCATGTGGGGTTTCGGGGGTGGGGAGGGTTTAGCCCCAATTTCCTCTTCACTGTGCCTGATAACTTAACATTTCCCAGGCATAGCATAGTGGGAAATCTCCTTTTGAATGTAATATAAAGCTATCAAGTATTCCCTCGCTAATAAAGCCAAAGGTTATTCTAGGCTAGTATTGTCCAAGATAGCTCTTAAACTGGATCTCATTTTAAATATGAATTAACACTCAAACACAATTTCATAAAATAACAATATGTTCATGCAGTTAGAAGCATAGAAGTACTGAAAGAAGAATTTCACCCCTCATGTCTGTGTTGACTCCTTGGTGGAGCAAGAATCCACTGTGTACAATATATATAGAATAATAGATATTAGGCAATGTGTTAAATACTGTCATTTCACTGAGGGGTTCACTTTGTGTGGAAACCATCATTTGTTCTGCTATGATCAAGGTCCTGGCAAGGCAACCCCACCATCAAACCCAGGATCGATCAATGTTTGATAGGAAACTAGCTATCTGAGGTGATGTCACACACTACATGAGCAAAGCTCAACCAATTCCTGATGTCCTCTGAAACCTTACTGTTTAACTCTCTTTTATTTGATATTTTGTCCATGGCACATACTATTTATTCAATGTAATATAGTTACATTTACCTACCAGTTTACCACTTTCAAACGATACATTTAGCATCAAGGAGGTGAAAACAGCATAATGATATAGACATAAGGATAAATGAGCATCTGATGGCATTTGACATGATGGCAACTATGTTTTACCCCAGATTACTGGAGAACATTACACGTAAGCAAACATTGTAAAACTAGGCAACCATAATTTTGAAAATAGGGAGGGACGAATTAGATTTGAATTCAAACTGATCCACATGGATCAGTAGTCCTAGGTTAGCCATCACCAGTCACAATAAAGGGTATAATATAACATAATATAATATAATATATCAGAGACTAAAGAGGTGGCTGGAGATGGATGGGGAAAAGAGATGGATTCATTGCAAGAACAGAAAATAAATAATGTTAATGGTAAGTGAAAACTCACTAACAAAGCAGAAGATAACTGTTACAAAATGGGCATTGAAACTCATTTTCAGAAATGTTACCAAAATATATCAATTGTATTTTGATATCCAATTATGTGGAGTTCACTTAGTCTAAACAGCTAAACTGCTTTGTCCCCATAACATCAATTATCTATTTAGCACATCAAGTTATTAGCCGTCTTACACCAGCAACTTTTGATGTTGTTGTCACTGAAATAACCGAGGCCTTGGAATTAAAAATTCCTAAATACTAAAACAGTTAGCAATTATAATTCAGCCAGTTAATTAAGCCATCCTTGTGGAAAAGAAATCGTCCCATTTATCAAATTGTCCCTATTAAACAAAACCCATCAGTACTTATTTAAATACATTGGAATCAATTGGAGCCTGAGAAAATAAAGGAATTTCCCTCTTAATCATATCTTCATTAACTGGTGTCATCTACTTTATGCTGTGATTTACACACAGTCTTAATGTCTGTTTAACAGGATCTGTCAAACAGATCTACTGACTTACTGTAATCATTACAAACATGCATTGAGCAACATTAAATGCATGACGCCAGTTGTGGTATGGAACTGTACGGTAATTTTTTCTCACGGTGAGCAGCCAGCGGCACAGAACCTGCAACATCACAGAAATTTATGTGCATTAGTTAATTCTGATGACAATTAATATATAACCATGACAAATTTGCTTTTCTTTTTCAGAATTGATTTAGAGTGCAATACATAGCCTGGAGGGAAATCCTGAGTTTTGTTTACAGGTGCAGTAAGAATCTATATTTCATGAATCCCTTGGATTATTTTGGTCATTAAAAAGTAGGAATTCCATTTCTGACTATAAGTACTGTTCACAAGTTTGCAATAGTATGGAAATGCAGCTTAGTTTGTGGAATATTCATGAAATAAAATAATCAGGTTAAAACCTTTGCTAAATTGGTAAGCCGAGAATTTCCTGCAGTATGTTAATGCTTTCATATGCTAACATCGCAAGGCACAATTTTACCCTCATTTGTGGAAAGATAATTACATTAGGAAAAGAAAAGAAAGAACACGGTCCCGATTTTAAGTGGGGGATGGGAAAGGAGCGTGCGATTGCAGAAGCGGGCAATTTTAATGGCCAGGTCTCATTTACATAAGGCTTCCGGGTTTCCCAGCTAAGGGCGCGTCTGCTGGTGCCCCACCCACCTGCATGACGCAATCTCCAGTGGGAGTCCCCGCCACCATTAAAAGCGCCAGTTCACCTCTTCAACAGAGGCTGCAGTCAGTCCGGTCTCAAATCTTTTTAGGAAAAAGTCGTCAAATTCCCCCCCAAAAATGCAACATTGAATACAAAGTCACAACGCGCAATGCAGTGAAAGCTAACTGTTGCAGTTGCATTCTCGTTGTGGTCCCTTTATATCCAGCACAACAAAAAGTGACGATCTAATCCCGCTAGCGTTCCCCTAGCGATGTTTCCCACCTCCGTGCTTCTGGTGCTGCACCAGTTAGAATAACATCAGGATATTAATTGCGGAATTGGATCACGATTTAAATATATTCATGAGCCTCCCGCCTCTCCATAGCGTAAGATTCGTCAGGCCAGATACTCGCCGGGAATGCACCAGGTTGGGGGTGGATTCAGAGTTTCCGCCATTTTAACCCCTCGCCAGACTGTTTCCTGCCCGTCGAAGGCAGAAGGTGGGCTAAAATCAAGTCTCTTGAATTTATACAGTGGCTTTCACAACCCCAGGATCTTGTGATGTTGCTCATGGCCAATGAAATACTTTGGAAGTGTAGTCACTATTTTAGGGAAATGCAGCAATCAATTTATGAACAGCAAGGTCACACAAACAACAATTAGATAAATGAACAGGTAATCTGGCAGCGATATTTATGGTGTCTGTGTGGGGAGGATAAAAGCGGCCGAAGAGCCTGGCAAGGCCGGGGACGTGGAGATGCTGAATTTAATGGCAGGCCCTCATTATCATTTTTTTAAATTCTGTTTCTCGCCCGGCAGCTGGCCAAATTGACAAGCTGGCTGGCTGCTGGGTGGGAAAACCAGCAGCAGGAGGCCGCAGCCAGGGACCCTTTGGGATAGTCCCTGGCAGTTGGTATCACGGGTCAGGCTGTAGACCAGGGTTGGGAGCAAGATTGTCGATCGCAGCAGAGGTGAGAGAGGCCGCGATTGGCAGAGGGGAGGCTGAAGGCATCTTTGAGGGGAATGGGGGAGCACCCCTGCTCCTCCTGATCCACAAGGAGTACTATAAAAAGCGCTTACCTTCTGGAGCCAGCAGCTCCCACCTCCATTTCACTGCCGGGTTTCCTGAGCCCTGGGAAACCCGGCCAACAGCAGTTACATTGAAATCAGGCTCCCAATTGCACTGTGGGAGCTTGATTTAGAGTATGCAAGACTCGCTAGCCACTGCTGTAAAAACATCAACGTTACATTATTAAAGGTAACTTTGATTGATTAACATACAGAGTAGTGTGACTTTCTTTGACTGACTACTGTGCAGGCCCACGAATCACTGGAACATCTATATCCCTACAGTTATGTGTGTGCCATTGGTTATGTGCCCAATCAGGAACCAAAACCAATTTCTACACCCACATCTGAAAGTAGCACCTCCAATAATGTAACACTTTCTCAGTACTGTACTGTAGTATCAGCTTACATTATGTGCCGAAGTCTCTGGAGTAGGATTTAAATCCATGACCTTCTGACTCAGAGGTGAGCCAAAGCTGACACATCTTCACTCATGTCGAAAAGATTCATAATAGCTTGCAAACAATCTATGTCAATTCTAAGGTTGCCACTAGAAAAGGACACTTTGTTTTTGCCATCTTAATAATGTCAGCGGAAGTCTGACGCAACAGTTATTAGGAGATGTAACAAAAAGTTAACATCATTTCACAAGTAAAGAGATTCATCAGACATCGACTAAAGTAAAATGAACTGAAATACTCTATGAAGAAAAAGGCGGCACATTGGGGCTGCACAATAGAAAGATCACAGCCAAAAGGATCATACAGGATAAGAGGTCATGTGCCTAATGCATTTAGTGGGATCAGACTTGTATCTGGTATCACTGTCCAATTTGGAATGTGGAACATTATCAATGCTGTCATTATGATGAGGAGACTTGGCATGTGTCCAGTTAGTTGTCTTCAAGACATTTGGAAAGTTAGTTACTTGGTAAAGATTATATTAGACCTGCTGTTGTTGCTCCACCACCCTAGAGAACCAAATATCAGAACTTATGTTTGTGAGCCAAGAGCAGCAGTAACACGAGAGATGTGAAGGAACAAAGACAGCTGGATAGTATCATTTATGTCCCTCACAGGTATCTGAAATGAACCAAAAACAACATAAGTCACTAACGGAGTTATGTTTACACATATGGGAAGAGAATGACTTCTGACAGCTCTGGACTTAAGAGTCCCTCTTGAACTCATTAATGAGGTTTAGGATTGTCTGTTTATTCAGCCTGTACCTCTTCATGACCTGGGATTATATCTGGTACTAGCTACAGAAGAAACATCACAGTGGGAGATGAAGAAAGGAAGAGTTGATAGTAGGCAAATGATAGGAAGGGATGAGATGCTAAATTAAGAGCAATTTTATCAGAATGGAACTCAGTGGCAAACCAATCTAGTATTTATGGGTAATTAGCAGGAACCGCAGTCTCATAAAATGCAGTTTGACACTTCAGATCTAGACTGCATTGTGAGTAGATAATTAATGTTATTTTTGTAAAAAATGCTTCAAGTGGAATTCTGCTAGAATTGAACAGCCAGGGAACATTTCCATAAAAAAAATACTGCTCATAAACAGCACTCATCCCTAAAATTTTGCAAAATGACAAGTTGCAGTTAAATTGTAGAAAGTGCATTTTTCAAAGCAGCAAAAGAGTAAATAGGATGCCATGTCATGCCTTTTAACTCATTACATAAGGCCTGATTTTGTGTTCCTAGTAAAATCTGTGCTGAGAAGATGTCAGTTTAAAGCTCGTCCGCAGTACAGTGAGCTCACTGTGTGCAATTTTGCAGAGTCAGGTTATTTAAATAATTAACTTGAACAATTAGCACAGGCTCCCAGCTCAGCTTTGGCCTTGTGGTAGCAACTAGCCTAACAGGGCAGGTGAAAAATCTTATTAGTAGCTCAAATTTAAAGGGATGTGCCCACTTAATTCTAAGTGGCTGCATATTTGGGCAAATATTTTTTTGTCTTTCATAAAGGTTCAAAATACATTTTAATTACTTGTCAATGTTTGCAAAGATTGGGGGCAGGGGGAAGAAGGAAAGAGGTACCAGTCAGAAATTAAATTAAAGGAAACCCAAAGGGGAGGTGTGAAACAGACTCTGTGCTCCAGTGATAGGACAGTGCAGCTCCTGATCCTGTTTCACAGCTGGAAAAGTGCATGAGCTCCCACTTGTCTGCTCCTTCTACCCTAAGTAGACATGGCATTTAAACCTCAACCTCACATTCTCCCCGTGTTTGCGTGGGTTTCCTCCGGGTGCTCCGGTTTCCTCCCACAGTCCAAAGATGTGCAGGTTAGGTTGATTGGCTATGATAAATTGACCCTTAGTGTTAGGGGGATTAAATACGTGGGGTTACAGGGATAGGGTGGGATATGTGTCGGTGCAGGCTCGATGGGCTGAAATGGCCTCTATCTGCACTGTGGGGTTTCTGTGATTCTGTGATAACCACTCCTAAACAATTTAATAGAAATTAATGCTAATTAGGTATCCTTCGTTGCTGCAGTTTTACGTGCGGTAAGATCTCAGCTAAAGGTGTTGGATCTTATTGCACATGGGCTCCTCCCAGGCAAGAGAGAAAACATTGGCTCCAATATTTACACGGCAGTGGGGAGGATGTGGGGGGGAGGAACCTGGAAATCCCAGGAAGGCAAAGGTCCTGCCGAAATTAACGGCAGGATCTTATTATCATTTTTATACCCCGTTTCCCGCCCGGCAGCCAGCCAGATCGAGTGGCCGGGTGGCTACCGGGTGGGAAAGCCAGTGGTAGAAAGCCGTAGCCGGAGACCGTTGGGGACAGTTTCCAGCAACCAGGAGAGACAGCGGGGCAGAAGGTGGGGGGGTTGGGGTCTGACCGGCAATCGGGAGATAGGGGACAAGCTCAGGATTGCGGGTTTGGAGTGCGGGGGTCAGCTGATCACGGCAGAAGATTTGCTTGAGGGGCTGGGGGAGCACTCCTGCTCCTTCTGGCCCACAAGCAGTGCTCTAAAAAGCACTTAGCTGCTTGATCCGGCTGCTCCCTTCTTAATTTTGCTGCCAGGTTTCCCGAAACCTGAGGAACTCGGCCCGCAGCCAATGTATTTAAATCAGGCATAACAACAGAAAACGCTGGAAAAACTCAGCAGGCCAGGCAGCATCCGTGGAGAGAGAAACAGCGTTAACATTTCAGGTTAACATTCCGAAGGGACCGCTCCCTCCGCGACACCTTGGTCCACTCTTCAATCACCCCTAACAGCCCTTCCCCTTCGCCTGGCACCTTCCCGTGCAAGCGCAGGAGATGCAACACATGCCCTTTTACCTCCTCCCTTCCCAGTGTCCAGGGCCCCAAACACCCCTTCCAGGTGAAACAGCGATTTACTTGTACTTCTTGCAATTTAGTATACTGTATTCATTGCTCACGATGCAGTCTCCTCTACATTGGGGAGACCAAACACAGATTGGGCGACTGTTTTGTGGAACACCTCCGTTCAGTCCGTAAGGGTGACCCTGAGCTTCCGGTCGCCTGTCACTTTAATTCTCCGCTTCACTCCCACTCTGATCTCTCTGTCCTCGGCCTATTACATTGTTCCAATGTAGCTCAACCTAAGCTCGAGGAACAGCACCTCATCTTTCGATTAGGCACTTTACAGCCTTCTGGACTCAAAATTGAGTTCAACAATTTCAAAATATAACCCCATCCCCCATTTTTCATGTTGTATGATTTTGTTATTCCCATTTGCAACATTTTATCTTTCCTGCCTCTTACAAAAGCACAGTTTGTTCCTTCAATTCCTTCCTCCCCTCCTGTCTCTGCACCTGCTTAATATCTGTTACATCTCCAGCTTTTTCCAGTTCTGATGAAGGGTCCCAGACCTGAAACGTTAACTCTCCACGGATGCTGCCTGGCCTGCTGAGTTTTTACAGCGTTTTCTGTTGTTATTTCAAATTTCCAGCATCTGCAGTATTTTGCTATTGTATTTAAATCAGGCTCCCAACTGCACTCTTGGAGCCTAATTAAAATATTATAATGAGGTGCCCCACCTCTCGAGCCATGCAACCTGCCACCGTAAAATTGGCGGCAGGCGCATCTGTGACGAGTTCAGGTTGGGTTATGCAATTTTTAATTTTTATTCCCCCCCCCACTCCCCCTCCCCCCATCAAGGTTAAAATTCCCCCCATTCATTATTTGAGCCTGTATTCTAACCTGGAACCAATAGGTGAAAGGACAGTGTCCTAACCTGCTGTATCACCAGCTTAAAACAACCTTTCAGTCAAGGAATAGTGCAAGGTACAAGAGATATGGCGGGGGGTATACAGTATTCCTACTAAAAATGGCCAAAAAGGCAAGCAAAGTCAAACTCTCTTTGTTGTTTTGTAACTTTATTTTAAAGTAATTTTATTTCCACGCAATATTAGCTGTGTCTCATGATGCACATACTTCTCTAACCAAGAGAATAGGCCAAAACAGGACATTGTTAGCTGAAGAATGCTTGCAGTATACCAGAGGTAGTCTGTAAAATCATAAGTGCACAATGAAGATTGCCCACAAACTCCTTTCTTACCTCATAATCCACTTTGAATTTCTGTACCATCCCCAGCTCCATGAACATTCTTAATGAGGCTGTAATCATTCCATCAATATCAAGGGAAAAATCATTGAAGTAAAAATCAGCAAATCCCAGCTCACTCACTGAAGGAAGTTTTGCAGCCTGAATAAAAGAACAGAACAGTTAAACAGCAGATAAAGAAAGGTGGACAAATTTAAGGTTTTATTTAAATCTTCTTCCATGTGCTAACATAACCTTGTTTCATCCTGTTCTCACTGGCAAATAATGAAGCATATATTTGAGTTGAAACTGGCAGAACAAATCCCCAATCATCACAATATTATTGCCTAGAAATTCAAAGGTGCCCATAGCTTAACCTGCACACAGTTATTGGGGGCCTCAGGGGAGAAGTGAAGGTCTCAGGGGGTTTGTCGGGAGCCTCGGGGGAGAAGCGATGGTCTCAGAGTGGATTGCAGGCCTCGGGGGAGAAGCGAGGGTCTCGGGGCTTGTCAGGAGCCTCGGGGGAGAAGCGAGGGTCTCAGGGTGGATCGTGGGCCTCGGGGGAGAAGCGAGGGTCTCAGGGTGGATCGTGGGCCTCGGGGGAGAAGCGAGGGTCTCAGGGTGGATCGTGGGCCTCGGGGGAGAAGCGAGGGTCTCAGGGTGAATCGCAGGCCTCGGGTGAGAAGCGAGGGTCTCAGGGTGGATCGCAGGCCTCAGGGGAGAAGCGAGGGTCTCAGGGGGCTTGTCGGGAGCTGCGGGGAAGAAGCGAGGGTCTCAGGGTGGATCGTGGGCCTCGGGGGGAGAAGCGAGGGTCTCAGGGTGGATCGTGGGCCTCGGGGGAGAAGCGAGGGTCTCAGGGTGAGAAGCGAGGGTCTCAGGGTGGATCGCAGGCCTCAGGGGAGAAGCGAGGGTCTCAGGGGGCTTGTCGGGAGCCGCGGGGAAGAAGCGAGGGTCTCAGGGTGGATCGTGGGCCTCGGGGGAGAAGCGAGGGTCTCAGGATGGATCGCAGGCCTCGGGGGAGAAGCGAGGGTTTAAGGGGGTTTGTCGGGGGCCTCGGGGGAGAAGCGAGGGTCTCACGGTGGATTGTGGGCCTCGGGGGAGAAGCGAGAGTCTCAGGGTGGATCTCGGGCCTCGGGGGAGAAGCGAGGGTTTCAGGGTGGATCGTGGGCCTCTGGGGAGAAGCGATGTTCTCCGGGTGGATGGCAGGCCTTGGGGGAGAAGCGAGGGTCTCAGGGTGAATCGTGGGCCTCAGGGGAGAAGCGAGGGTCTCAGGGTGGATCGTGGGCCTCGGGGAAGAAGCGAAGGTCTCAGGGTGGATCGTGGGCCTCGGGGGTGAAGCGAGGGTCTCAGGGTGGATCGTGGGCCTCGGGGGAGAAGCAAGGGTCTCCGGGTGGATCGTGGGCCTCGGGGGTGAAGCGAGGGTCTCAGGGTGGATCGCTGGCCTCGGGGGAGAAGCGAGGGTCTCATCGCGGATCGTGGGCCTCGGGGGAGAAGCGAGGGTCTCAGGGTGGATCGTGGGCCTCGGGGGAGAAGCGAGGGTCTCATCGCGGATCGTGGGCCTCGGGGGAGAAGCGAGGGTCTCAGGGTGGATTGTGGGCCTTGGGGGAGAAGCGAGGGTCTCAGGGTGGATTGTGTGCCTCGGGAGAGAAGCGAGGGTCTCAGGGTGGATTGTGGGCCTCGGGGGAGAAGCGAGGATCTCAGGGTGCATCGTGGGCCTCGGGGGAGAAGCGAGGGTCTCAGGGTGGATCGTGGGCCTCGGGGGAGAAACGAGGGTCTCAGGGTGGATTGCAGGCCTTGGGGGAGAAGCGAGGGTCTCGGGGTGGATCGTGGGCCTCGGGGGAGAAGCGAGGGTCTCAGGGTGGATTGTGGGCCTTGGGGGAGAAGCGAGGGTCTCAGGGTGGATTGTGTGCCTCGGGAGAGAAGCGAGGGTCTCAGGGTGGATTGTGGGCCTCGGGGGAGAAGCGAGGGTCTCAGGGTGGATCGTGGGCCTGGGGGGTGAAGCGAGGGTCTCAGGGTGGATCGTGAGCCTCGGAGGTGAAACGAGGGTCTCAGGGTGGATCGCAGGCCTCGGGGGAGAAGCGAGAGTCTCAGGGTGGATCGTGGGCCTCGGGGGAGAAACGAGAGTCTCAGGGTGGATCGTGGGCCTCTGGGGAGAAGCGAGGGTCTCAGGGTGGATGGTGGGCCTCGGGGGAGAAGCGAGGGTCTCAGGGTGGATGGTGGGCCTCGGGGGAGAAGCGAGGGTCTCAGGGTGGATGGTGGGCCTCGGGGGAGAAGCGAGGGTCTCAGGGTGGATGGTGGGCCTCGGGGGAGAAGCGAGGGTCTCAGGGTGGATCGTGGGCCTCGGGGGAGAAGCGAGGGTCTCAGGGTGGATCGTGGGCCTTGGGGGAGAAGCGAAGGTCTCAGGGTGGATGGTGGGCCTCGGGGGAGAAGCGAGGGTCTCAGGGTGGATCGTGGGCCTCGGGGGTGAAGCGAGGGTCTCAGGGTGGATCGTGGGCCTCGGGGGTGAAGCGAGGGTCTCAGGGTGGATCGTGGGCCTCGGGGGAGAAGCGAGGGTCTCAGGGTGGATGGTGGGCCTCGGGGGAGAAGCGAGGGTCTCAGGGTGGATCGTGGGCCTCGGGGGTGAAGCGAGGGTCTCAGGGTGGATCGTGGGCCTCGGGGGAAAAGCGAGGGTCTCAGGGTGAATCTCAGGCCTCGGGGGAGAAGTGAGGGTCTCAGGGTGGATCGTCGGCCTCGGGGGTGAAGCGAGGGTCTCAGGGTGGATTGCAGGCCTTGGGGGAGAAGCGAGGGTCTCAGGGTGGATCGTGGGCCTCGGGGGAGAAGCGAGGGTCTCAGAGTGGATTGTGGGCCTTGGGGGAGAAGCGAGGGTCTCAGGGTGGATTGTGTGCCTCGGGAGAGAAGCGAGGGTCTCAGGGTGGATTGTGGGCCTCGGGGGAGAAGCGAGGATCTCAGGGTGTATCGTGGGCCTCGGGGGAGAAGCGAGGGTCTCAGGGTGGATCGTGGGCCTCGGGGGTGATGCGAGGGTCTCAGGGTGGATCGTGAGCCTCGGGGGAGAAACGAGGGTCTCAGGGTGGATTGCAGGCCTTGGGGGAGAAGCGAGGGTCTCGGGGTGGATCGTGGGCCTCGGGGGAGAAGCGAGGGTCTCAGGGTGGATTGTGGGCCTTGGGGGAGAAGCGAGGGTCTCAGGGTGGATTGTGTGCCTCGGGAGAGAAGCGAGGGTCTCAGGGTGGATTGTGGGCCTCGGGGGAGAAGCGAGGGTCTCAGGGTGGATCGTGGGCCTCGGGGGTGAAGCGAGGGTCTCAGGGTGGATCGTGAGCCTCGGAGGTGAAACGAGGGTCTCAGGGTGGATCGCAGGCCTCGGGGGAGAAGCGAGAGTCTCAGGGTGGATCGTGGGCCTCGGGGGAGAAACGAGAGTCTCAGGGTGGATCGTGGGCCTCTGGGGAGAAGCGAGGGTCTCAGGGTGGATGGTGGGCCTCGGGGGAGAAGCGAGGGTCTCAGGGTGGATGGTGGGCCTCGGGGGAGAAGCGAGGGTCTCAGGGTGGATGGTGGGCCTCGGGGGAGAAGCGAGGGTCTCAGGGTGGATCGTGGGCCTCGGGGGAGAAGCGAGGGTCTCAGGGTGGATCGTGGGCCTCGGGGGAGAAGCGAAGGTCTCAGGGTGGATGGTGGGCCTCGGGGGAGAAGCGAGGGTCTCAGGGTGGATCGTGGGCCTCGGGGGTGAAGCGAGGGTCTCAGGGTGGATCGTGGGCCTCGGGGGTGAAGCGAGGGTCTCAGGGTGGATCGCAGGCCTCGGGGGAGAAGTGAGGGTCTCAGGGTGGATCGTGGGCCTCGGGGGTGAAGCGAGGGTCTCCGGGTGGATTGCAGGCCTTGGGGGAGAAGCGAGGGTCTCAGGGTGGATCGTGGGCCTCGGGGGAGAAGCGAGGGTCTCAGGGTGGATCGTGTGCCTCGGGGGAGAAGCGAGGGTCTCAGGGTGGATCGTGGGCCTCGGGGGAGAAGCGAGGGTCTCAGGGTGGATCGTGGGCCTCGGGGGTGAAGCGAGGGTCTCAGGGTGGATCGTGAGCCTCGGAGGTGAAACGAGGGTCTCAGGGTGGATCGCAGGCCTCGGGGGAGAAGCGAGTGTCTCAGGGTGGATCGCAGGCCACGGGGGAGAAGCGAGGTTCTCAGGGTGGATCGTGGGCCTCGGGGGAGAAGCGAGGGTCTCAGGGTGGATCGCAGGCCACGGGGGAGAAGCGAGGGTCTCAGGGTGGATCGTGGGCCTCGGAGGTGAAACGAGGGTCTCAGGGTGGATCGCAGGCCTCGGGGGAGAAGCGAGGGTCTCAGGGTGGATAGTGGGCCTCGGGGGAGAAGCGAGGGTCTCAGGGTGGATCGTTGGCCTCGGGGTAGAAGCGAGGGTCTCAGGGTGGATCGTGGGCCTCGGGGGAGAAGCGAGGGTCTCAGGGTGGATGGTGGGCCTCGGGGGAGAAGCGAGGGTCTCAGGGTGGATGGTGGGCCTCGGGGGAGAAGCAAGGGTCTCAGGGTGGATCGTGGGCCTCGGGGGAGAAGCGAGGGTCTCAGGGTGGATCGTGGGCCTCGGGGGTGAAGCGAGGGTCTCAGGGTGGATCGCAGGCCTCGGGGGAGAAGTGAGGGTCTCAGGGTGGATCGTGGGCCTCGGGGGAGAAGCAAGGGTCTCGGGGTGGATCGCAGAACTCAGGAGGTTTGTCGAGGGTCTTGGGGGAGAAGTGAAGATTTCTGTGTGGACCGCGGGCCTCGGGGGAATGCAGGTTATTGCGGGCCTCGGTGGGTGGGGTGGGGGGGGTGTTTATCGGGTGCTTCAGACTGAAGCAAGTGTCTCGAGGAGTTATCTTAGGTATTGGGGGGGTTATTGGTGGCCTCAGGGGGAAACAATGGTCTTGGGGGGGGTTATCATATTTATGGGAGGGTTATTGGGGGTCTCAGGGGGAACAAGGGTCTTGAGGGGAAGCGAGGGTCTCAGGAGGGTTATCGTAGGTATTGGGGAGTTATCGCGAGTCTTGGGAGAGATCATAGGTCTCGAGGGGTGGACGAAAGTCGTAGGTATAGTCCAGGGCGTGGCGGTCGGAGATCTCGCGGGGTGGTGGGGGGGGGGGCGGTGGGGTGGTGGCAGAGGGAGATGAGTGGGCGGGGGCCAGGGTCTGGAGGTCGGGGGGGAGGGTGAACAGCGGGCGGGGTATTGGCCTGGAGGTCGGGATCCTGGGAGCCGGGGGAGGTAGATCAGAGGTCGGAGCCAGGGCCTGGAGGTCAGGAATCTCAGGGCTGGGGGGGTGGTGGGGGGGCAGTGGCAGTGGAGGGCGGTGCTGCCTGGGCACAGTGGCGATCGGGAAGGTGGCTTGCAGATAAATAACAACATTTATTTCTGCAGGCGATCTGTAGGGTTGGTTTTCCTGAATGCAGCCAGCGATGGTGCTGGCCAACTCAGGGCAAACTAATGTTGCAGCGGGGACCTCAAGCAGGCATTTGCAAAGGGACTAATGCCTTCTTCAGATGTGGGTAATGGATGCCTCTTATTTGTCTCTATCCAATATGGGCAGGCAGTGCACTTCCTCCCTGCAATTTTGGGGACTTAGGAGGCTGTGCAGTGCTTGAAAACAGGCGCTACATGACCCAATTTCTAGGCCGATATCTCCTGCTGGCTGATCACAGTGCATTGGCAACAATTATGGTGAAGTCCATTCTGATCCAGATTGTTCATTATATAATCTGAAGCAGCAAGTGCGCTGGTGGGAGGCAGTTGTGCAAAGAGAAGATGTTAAAAATATTTTTTAAAGTATAAAAGGCTCATAAATCATTTACAAGCACAAATCATTTTTGAAGACAAGCTAATGGTTGGTGGAGGCTTGGAAATATGATTGGAGAGTTGGAAAAGTACTTGTTAAAGGAGAAGTTAATGTAAGAACAATAAAAATAGCTGCTTTTAGAAACTTTCACACATGCTTTGTAAATGAATATGAAAATATGATGATTCCATGCTCACTAAGTCAATATTAGAACTTTAAATTTCTTAAAGTTTTAATTTCATGAAAGCTTCGCACTGTCATATCAGTAGTCATTCTGTTCAAAACACCTATACATGGCATAAGCTATTACCTGTAATATGAGGAAATACATTTCCCTGTTTATCTAGTAAATTAAAGCTATCATCCAGAAGGCACTAGGGGAGATTTTAACCTGGAGGAGCGCATGGGTTTGGGTGCGGGTGGGTTTGGGTGGGTTTAGGTGCAGGTGGGTTTGGGTTTGCGTGCGGGTGGGTTTGGGTTTGGGTGGGGGTGGGTTTGGGTGCTGTTGGGATTGGATGCGGGTGGGTTTGGGTTTGGGTGGGGGTGGGTTTGGGTGCTGTTGGGATTGGGTGCGGGTGGGATTGGGTGCGGTTGGGTTTGGGTTTGGGTGGGGGTGGGGGTGGGTTTGAGTGCTGTTGGGGTTGGGTGCGGGTGGGTTTGGGTGGGGGTGGGGTGGGCGCGGGTGAGTTTGGGTGGGTTTGGGTGTGGGTGGGTTTGGGTGGTGTTGGGTTTGGGAGCGTTTGGGTGGGGGTGGGTTTGGGTGCGGGTGGGTTTGGGTGCGGGTGGGTTTGGGTGCTGTTGGGATTGGGTGGGTTTGGGTGGGGGTGGGTTTGGGTTTGGGTGCGGGTGGGTTTGGGTGGGGATGGGGGTGGGTTTTGGTGCGGGTGGGTTTGGGTGTGGGTGGGGGTGGGTTTGTTGGGTTTGGGTGCAGGTGGGTTTGGGTGCGGATGGGTTTCAGTGGGTCTGGGTGGGGGTGGGTTTGGGTGCTTTTGGGCTTGGGTGCGGGTGGGTTTGGGTGCGGGTGGGTTTGGTTGCGAGTGGGTTTGGGTGGGGGTGGGTTTGGGTGCTCTTGGGTTTGGGTGCGGGTGGGTTTCGGTGGGGGTGGGTTTGGGTGCGAGTGGGTTTGGGTGGGGGTGGGTTTGGGTGCTGTTGGGTTTAGGTGGGTTTGGGTGCGGGTGGGTTTAGGTGCGGGTGGGTTTGGGTGCGGGTGGGTTTGGGTGCGAGTGGGTTTGGGTGGGGGTGGGTTTGGGTGCTCTTGGGTTTGGGTGCGGGTGGGTTTCGGTGGGGCTGGGTTTGGGTGGGTTTGGGTGCGAGTAGATTTGGGTGGGGGTGGGTTTGGGTGGGGGTGGATTTGGGTGCTGTTGGGTTTGGGTGGGTTTAGGTGCGGGTGGGTTTAGGTGCGGGTGGGTTTGGGTGCTGTTGGGATTGGGTGGGTTTGGGTTTGGGTGCGGGTGGAATTTCACTCCACCACGTTAGGCTGCTTGCACACAACCCCTTCGGGAGATGTGGGTTGCCTATTAACAAATGCTAATCGCTCAATTGGAGCAATATTTCAACAGACCTTTAAGCTGAACGGCGCATCCACGGGTTTCCTGCGCTTCCTGAAACTCACTAGTGAAACCAAGGCGAGAACACAACAGCAATTGATGGGGCTGATTAAATTTCAGGCAAATAATCCAATAAATACTCAATACTCACAGCTGCTATCTTATCTATGAATGTGAAAGGGTTGGTTCATAGAAGTTTTGCTGAGAGCTCACTTCCAACACTTTGGAAGTTTTCTGAATCAGATCAGACTTGGCTGCCTCAGATTAGACCTTGGACCATCAGCACCAGCACCAGCAGCAGCAGCCTGCTGTTGGCAGACCTTCAGCTGGACATCAGAGAGGGGAGCAGCAGAGAGGTGCAGCTTGCAGGAGGCACTACCTGTGAAACGGTGTACAGGCAGAGGCTGAGCTTGTTGACCTGCCGGAACAGCAGTGCTTCCAGAGGCTCGGGTTGTCACGTCAAGTGGTGGCAGACATCTCCCACCTTTAGAAGAAGACCTGCTCCCTGCTGGCCACACATTACCAGTGGCTGTGAAAATGACCACTACTCTCAACTTTTTTGCCTCCAGATCCTTCCAGAATCCCCTAGTCGGCGAACCACAAATACATAAGACAGATGACAGGTGACTGATGGCTTGTTTGCCAGGGTCAGCAATAATGTGAACATCAATGGCCACTCTTCCCCCACACCCTCCAATTCCACTGACACAAAGCAGTCCTGCAACTAACCATCCACCCATTGCACAGCCCCTAAATCCCCATCAATTCATGTCTTCCCATTCATCAATAAGCAACTGAAAAGTGAGTAGCTACCAGCAACCAAGAATGGGCAAGACGGGAAAGTGGTGCAAACTAATAATTTTTATGTGATTCTGCTAAAGAATGGAAACTTCACAACATAACATTTTTTCATACACCCATGTGCATACTCTTAGTGATCTATAAAGCTTTACACTTCTTTTTCCTACTGCTCCTATGTGGTGCAGCCCCTGTGGCTACAGCAGAGGTAGAGTCAGGCTGCTCAGATCCCTTCTCTGACTGCTGAGATGCCCTTGGCCAATGACCTCTGGGTATTGGAGCATGAGAGGGCCCCGCCAAAGACTGCTCCACCTGCATCGAACTCAGCCATCGGCAGAGGAGGCAGCATGTCGGGTACTGACTGTGGGGGTTGGGGGGGTGCGGGTTGTGGGGGTTGCAACGGGTGAGAAGTGGAAGCGCTTTGAGTGGAGTTCCCACTTACGATGAGTGGAGTCTCATTGAAGTGTATAAAATTCTTAGAGGGCTAGACAGGATAGAAAGGTTGTTTCCCCTGGCTGGAGAGTCTAGAACTAGGGGTCATAATCTTAGGATAAGGGGTCGACCATTTCGGACTGAGATGAAGATAAATTTCTTCACTCAGATGGTTGCGAATCTACCACAGAGGGCTGTTGAGGCTCAGTCGATGATTATATTCAAGACTGAGAGCGATAGATTTCTGGGCATTAGGGGAATCAAGGGATATGGGGATACGGCGGGAAAGGGGAGTTGATATAGAAGTTCAACCATGATCTTATTGAATGCCAAAGCATGCTCGAGGGGCTGTATGGCCTACTCCTGCTCCTATTTCTTATGTTTTTATGTTGTTATATGTCCCCTTCCGCCATCATCCCTCTCTTGGCCAGCTGCACTTCACTGCTACCACTCTGCTGGAGAGCAGCTTGTTGCAGATCAGTGAGGCATTGTAAGGCCAAGGCTAAGGTATCTGTCATCCTATTTAAGGTGCCAATTATGTTGGCATCCAGAGACTGCACGGCCATGGTCAAGGTGGCATGGAGTCATTTGATTGCTGCGAATGATGTTCCATGGAGCTGGCCACTTGATCCATGCAAGGACACATCATTGCAGTGCCCTACCACAACAACCCACTCATGCTTGAGGAGGACTCCTCCAATCTCTCTGCCCAGTCATGGATGGTGTGCTTTGAAGGCCTGTCAGTACATTGCACATTCTCTGCTGCTGCTCAATGATTCTCCTTTTCATCATCGTGCCTCAGGGTAGACCATCTATGTCCAGGTTTCTCATGTGATATCGGATTTCCACGCTCCCAACGTGCCTCCAAGTTAATATTGAGGCCTAGGATTGCCGTAAGCAATTTTTCCCATTAATATTTGATTATTTTATCATGTGAGAAACCAGATGGAAAGTTTGATTGACTGTTCATAAATGATGATCATATTTTGATATATCTATTTAGCATGGTTTCTGCATAAATGTAATCAATAGAGTTGATTTATATCATTAATAAGACAGTAGAAGCATTAACCAATTAAAAGTACTTCAGGAAATTCTCAGTAATGAACAGTGATGGATTGATAATGTGTTTTAAGCTGAATGTTTTAGAAAGGCAATATGATCATGAACTGAATGCAATAGAGTTCACCTCATCGCTTACTTACTGGATCCAGCAATTGTAAAACAGAATGGGAGTTTCATTAACATGTTTAATTTAACAATGGAGGTATTTATTTTATTATTTTATAAAGGGGAGGAGAGGAATTGAGCGCTGCAGTGAGTTATAAACTGACCATTCATTTCTAGGAGATGGGTTCAAATCAAATCAGAATTGACAATCTCACTTTGGGATTGCATAGAAATGGAAAAATGTCACGCTGTGCGAGTGCTCTTCTAAGTTTAGGGTTGAGGCACTTTGATGGGGCAGAGCATTAGACAACTATACCTGATCTGGACACTATGAGCCCGATATTTATGGGTATGCAGGAAGGGAGCCTGTCAGCCTCAGATCATGGGGGGGGTCTCAGATCGCAGGGAGGAAGAGAGATAATGGGAGGGGTTGGTGATCGTGTGGAAGGGAGAGATCATGGCAGGTTTGCTTGAGGGGCGGTGGGGAAGCACTCTTGCTCCTCTTAACCCACAAAAAGTGCTTTAAAACACTTAGCTGCTGGATCTAGCAGCTCCCGTCTCCCTTTAGCTGCCGGGTTTCCCGAGCCCTGGGAAACCCGGCCAACAGCCATTAAATTTAAATTGATGATAAAATCAGAGGCAGCCTCATTTAAATATTATAATTATAGACCCGTCTCTGCAGAGCGGGTTACTTGTCCGACCCCAAACCCACCATGGTTAAACTGGAAGTAGGCACATTTGCGGCGTATTGGGGTCAAGTTCCTCAGTTTTTCAAATTTAACCCTCCGCCCTCTTCCACGCATCATGGAGGAAGGGATTAAAATTCCCCGCTGGGGTTAATTTTGACTTTGGTCAATAATGTAAAACAGGCGCTATTGATTCAGCCGCCTGTTATACATCTCTCCCGATTTTCATTTCTATTGAAGTCAATGGATGAAATTTAGGAGAGATGTAAAACATGCAGCTGATTCAATATCACCCACTTTACACTGTCGCCCAAAGTCAAAATTACCCCCCCCCTCCCCGCCCCATCAATCTGGGCTGGGTGTGAACCCAGTTCCTAGAAATTATACTCAATTGGAAACTCCCAGCAAAAACTTCCTTCACTTTGAATAGCGTAAGATTCATAATATAATGGAAGAAACCCATAAGATTATGTAACTGGGTCTGGCAGTCCAGTATTATAATGGCAAACTATTGGACACCCGACATGAAGATCTATGTTCAAAATATAACCTTGATTGATATTCTTCTAGAGAGTGAGCTTCACCAATGTCAGCTCTAGTGTCCATTAAAGGAAAGAAAACCTGGCTGGGAGGCTAAGAGAAATGGGCTTTCTATGTCACTCAATTGTCTTTCCCAATATTAGGCCATAAATCAACATCTGTATGGTTGGCTCCCCCTGGCCTCTGACCAAGTGACCTAACCGTAGAAGGGAAGGATACAGCAGCGAAAAGTGGGGGAACATTTTTATATGTGAAAAAAGTGTACGTGTAAGTGAAATGGAATGTAGAATGGAGGATAATCTTCTGATTCATGCTCCTGGCAGGAAGCCTCGCCCACCGGAAGCACATATTGGAAACACCAGCGTATTGCAAACAAATTTCCTATTTGTGCCCCCGGTGGGAAGGACCCCCCTGCTGGGAGTGCACAGTTGGAAGATCACTTGTACATATATTTGAATATGACTCAAATGACACACAGAGAACTCATATAAAACTGCCCAATGTCACTCGGCTCTTTATAACACTCAGACGCTGTTAGAATGGTTCCTAGAGATAGCGTTATAAAAGTGGTTGGCGTGGAGGGTACTTGCAGTCATAGAAATGGTGCATAATATGGTGTCCATAATACTACCAACATAATTGATGATCTCATTAAAAGACATCATTCGGATCTTGCACTTGTATATTCCACACAAATGACATTGCCAATAACTAAACATTTGTACCTAAGATATACAACTTGTTTATGGGAAATATCTATACATAAAGTAATTGCAATAACTTATCAGTTTTTGTGATTATAGTAATTTATTTCACACAATACTTAACATTTTACTATAGAGCATAAAAAAATAGACATTACAGCAACAGCATGCACGAGGAAGGTAATATGCAGTAATTCTTTGTGTAATAGGGGAGAGCAGGCCCTAAATTCATCCATTTGCTTTTTTCACTGTGAGCAGATTTTATTACTTTAATAAATAATCTGCACTGACCACTCTTTGGTATTCAGTATTATTCATGTAGCAGCAGAAGTCAGCAGGCGAATGCATTACATTTAATCACAGGCTTCTAGATTTATAATCAACAACCTGTTTACTAATTTATAAACCCAGTCACGCATGTTGATATATAAAACATCTTGTGAATGAAATTCCCAAGACAATCTATTATTAAACAAGAGTTCAGCACAATTGAGTAAAAAAAACACAGAAAGCATGCACGCATGTATTGATTTAATATCTTCATAAAGAAAGGTTTTATTTCAGAGGGATGCTTTTTCAAGGGTTTAATGGAGGATGTTATTAGAGGTTGTAAGGTTCGAAAATTTCTGCACAACCCCAGAACAGAAGGAAAGTCATTTTTAAAATGATTTTGGAAAATCACAGAAGAAATCTGTAAAAAGGATAAATGTTTGGTTGGGCCTAACAGAAGAATTCAAAGAGCTAAATTACACAGTTTTCCTAAGTGTAAAAAAGAAAAAGATTTTGGACTGTTTTACGGAGTTATTGGGCAAAAGGGATTTAAAATAAAAATCCCAGGAAGATTTTTGGCTGGTTTTAAAAAAAAGGCATGTTCAGGCTTGCAAAAGGCTGGGACAAAAGGGAGGTGGGGTGGGCCGAGTTTGGATATTAGACTGTCTAGGAATGTCCTGGACTGCCCCAGTTTTACATAAGGACAATGAAACCTGTTTCCCGCCAATAATTCGCAGAGCCAGGTATTGAATAAACAGGACATGTCCCCAGCAACACAAAGGAAGGAACATTTAGCCCTACAGGTTACAACAAACAAACCACAGTCCAAAACAAATTAAAAAGATTGACGAACGTTTTGCATTTTTAAACTGGTTTCAAGGCAATCCCGAAACCAGTTAAAGGCCGATTAAGTAGATGAGCCATCTCTTAAGTTAAGTTTGGATGAGCCATCCCCGAAGCTCGTTAAAGTTTTAAAACACATTAAAAATAACGAGCCCGCCAAATTTAACAAAGAAACCCGAGATTTGGCGGTCAGATAAGTCAGGCCCCAATTAGTATAATTGAGGCCTGCCTTTTCAGTTCGAGAGACAGTTCAATGATCAGTCAGCTCATCAGAAGGTCAGCTCAGAAGACAGAAGTTCAAGTTCAGCCAACCAGCTGAAGAGAGAGATCATCATCAGAGACTCGAAGGAAGAAAGAAGAAACAGAGATCGCGGCAACCAAAGGCCTACAGAAAACAACAACCGCCAAAATTACCACCAACCAGGTAATATTGGGCCACCGCGACCAACAAGAAACCAACCGCTGAAAAACTCACGAACCAAAGACTTGTTTCCACTCTACAGGCTAGTCTGATTTACCCCTAAAAGACCCTAAAACTAGCCCTAACCAAAGAAAATCGGGTACTCACCTGATAGATCCATCAGCGCGACTAACCGCATCTGCGGACAAACCCAAACTGAAGACGCAACGCAGGTGCAGTCTTCTACCATGTCCGAGGTACGGCAGGCCCCAACCGCCACAACTAAAGAGAACCCCAAAATCGCGAACCTCTACAGTCTGTCAAGAAAGTTGTTTTGGTGAGCATTTCCTGGTCCTCTGAATTCCAGCCTAGCTAGTGTAGTGGGGTTGGGAGGGTAAGGGTTTTTGTGTATTGTAATTCTCCCTTGCTTATTCCGAGTGTTCCCCACCCTTTTAAAGTATAAGTTTTATTGTATTGTATACTTTCCTGTCTCAAAATAAAGATCTGAATTCTTTTGACTAACCCAGATGTCTGTTGCAAGTTTATTACATCCCCCAAATAAGTCCAAAGTCTAGAACAAAAGGGAGTGGGAGTGATTCGAACCACTCAAAGGAGTCAGAGGTGAAGCTGACGAACAACCCACACACACCACCCCTTACAAGGTGCCTGCCCAGTGGTAGTAGCATTGGAGCCTGCGCTAAGGGTATTTCATTGGATGTGTAAAGAAAGCCATTTACCTTCAGTCGATCGACCTCTAGTTTTGAGCATGTTGCATGGTAGGACAGCAACTGAAACAATAAAGAGAAATAAGTAAATACTGAATTTTATAAAAAAATATATAGTAGATGGTGAATAAGGTCAAAACACATCACTGCATCATTTCCGTTTGACATCATGATGAAACACACAGGGGTAGAAATTGATTATGGTCCATTATTGGGCGCATAACCACTGGCGTGCCGACTGCATGCACCCCAAACAGGGGACAGCCCAGAATTGGGTCTCGGGCCTCAGTAACATTATTGCCGTGAGTTGTAGGAGCCTGTCTCACCTCAACAGGCAGCTCACACATTTGAAGGCAATGAATGCCGGGCCACTTCACCAGCAGCAGCTTGGCGGCGGAGGAGAAGTGGGGGGGTAGTTGGGGATGAGAGGGGGTTAGGGGTGGAGTGGTAATTAGGGACGGGGTGCAATCACAAGGACTTTTCAGTTGGGGGAGCACTCCTGCTCCAACTGCCTCCACAGCAACATTTTGGTGGCGGCCGCTGAAGAATCCTGAGCAGAGCAAGACAGGCACCTGCTCCACTCATTGCAAATCATTTTCCAGAGGGTCCTAAAACGTGCGTCTGACCCTCGTCAACAGGTGCACGAGGCCTAACACCTGCTTTAGCCAGCTGCATAGAATGCCTAAAAAACAGTGGCCTGAACACATGCGGAGATTGTTTTACACCTTACAGATAACAACCTGCATTTATATAGCGCCTTTAACATAGGAACAGGAGTAGGCCATTTAGCCCCTTGGGCCTGTTCATTCATTTAATGAGACCATGGCTGATCTGCGATCTAACTCCATATACCCACCTTTGCCCCATATCCCTTAATAACTTTGGTTTACAAAAAGCTATCAATCTCTGATTTAAAATTAACAATTCATCTAGCATCAATTGCCGTTAGCGGAAGCGAGCTCTAAACTTTTATCACCCTTTGTGTGTAGAAGTATTTCCCAATTTCATCCTGTAATTTTTAGACTATGCCCCCCAGTCCTAGACTCACCAAGCAGTAGAAATAGTTTCTCTATCTATCCTATCTGTTCCCCTTAATATCTTGAAAACTTCGATCAAGTCATCCCTTAACCTTCTAAATTCTAGGGAATACAACCCTAGTTTGTGGAAGATAGTAAAACATCCCAAGGTGCTTCACAGGAGTGTTATAAGACAAAATTTGACAGCGAGCCACATAAGGGGATATTAGGACAGGTGATCAAAAGCTTGATCAAAGAGGTAGGTGTTAAGGAACATCTTAAAAACCGGTGCAATGCATAACAATTTCTATCCCATCATACTCCATTGTTTTTTCTTCAAAATGAAAAAAATGTAAATTGCTTTTTCTATGAAGACAATGTCCCTTTCACTTAGTAGAAAGTATACATTTATAAATACACCTCATTCTACATTTTATTTCTTGTGACACTCTGCCCACACGCAACACAAATCAATTACAAATTCATCTTGTCAGCAAAACAAAGCAAAAAGTGGCAATTAAAAAAAATGTTTTCCACAGTGGAAAGGTAACTTTGTGCATCAGCACATAGAACAAAGTGTCACAAATGTTTTATCTGTATAATTTTTAATTGATTCAAATCTTATTTTGAAGAAAACAAAAACAGTTCCACTCAGTCTATTTTAATGATATTGTAATTTAAAAACATTCTTGCAGTTATGAGCTTTCTCAGGGTGAGAGAAGGGAGGAGTAAACCCTTATCCATGGCTGGTCGCTCCTCATTGGCACTGCCGACATACACAGCAGTTCTGAGTGCAACCAGATCAAAATCAAATTTACAGATCAAAATCAAAGCCCTTCAGACTTCAGAACAAAACAGAATAAAATGACAATTTTACATCATAACATTTTCCAATCAGCTAACGGTGATAACTATACAATGTTTCTCTGGGGGTTCCGCTGATCTTGTGCCAAAGTTACAGCAGGAGATTGGGAGAACCCAGGAAAATTCAGGTCCAATATATTTAAATAATCAAGCAACTTGCTCTGCACTTGTGCGCATAAAAGAGGCTGATGAGATTCTGGGTTTCTTCAAGGGCATTGTCTTCCACATACAGCAGGGAATTCACCGGGAAAACTGTGCCAAATCTGCAGCTAGAGAAAGTTCCCACTGCCCCAGACACTTACCTGCTGCAGCATAAACGCTTATGAGACAGTGGGGGGAATTTTAATAGTAACGAGCACGTGGTTGGGGTTCAGAAGGGTTGTTAAAATCAGCGAAAATGGCAGCGCGTCTGGTAGCTGGCTCCAACGCATCAACTTCTGGGTTTAACTCAGGGGTGCTTCGATGCATGTGCAGAACCCCCGCCGCAGAACCAGTTACTGCTTCTAATATTTAAATTAGCCAATTTCGACAAGATTTTACTGGCGTTTATATTTAATATCACATTCCTGAAAGTCGCCATTGAAAGGAAGCCGAGAAGACTGAAAGGCAATTCATGGGGATAATTAAAAGTCACGAATACGGCCATCAATAAATATTCAGTGCTTACAGCTGCTTTCTTAAGCATCCAGTGGGAAAGGGTTTGTTGAGAGTACTTGTGTTGAGAGGCTGATTTGTGACATTTGGAGGTATTGAGACACACAACATCAGGATGGGTGGTGCCACGGCTGCCTTACATTGGGCCTCGGACGAGGAGCAAGGTGGCCATCAGCAGCAGCAACAGCCTGCTGTGGAGAGACCTGCAGGTGGTCATCAGAGAGGGGAGTAGTAGAGTGGGGAGTAGTAGACGAGTCGAGGTCGCAGGAAGTACTACCCAATGCACAACATGATGTACAGGCCGAGGCTCAACTTCCTTGTCCTCTCGGAAGAGCAGTTCTTCTGAAGGCTGAGATTGTCACATCAGGTGGTGGCAGACATCTCCAACCTTCTCGAAGAAGACTTGCTCATTGCTGAACCTGGTGGCCACACATTACCAGTGGCTGTGAAAGTGACCACCCTCAACTTTTTATACTTCCGGGTCCTTCCAGGGCACTACGAGAAACATATCCAGGATCTCCCAGTCAGCTGTACACAAATGCATAAGACAGGCGACTGACTGTTTGCTAGGGCCAGCAATTATGTGAATTTCGCCTGTGATGACACTAGCCAGAATGAGTGGGCGCTCGGGTTTTCGTCTCAGGCTGGCTTCCCACAGCTGCAGGGTATCATCGACTGTACACACATGGTAATCTGCACACCCCCAGATCAACCATGAGTATTCATAAACCACAAGGAATTCCATTCGCTCAATGTTCCGCTGGTGTGCAACCACAAGAAAAGGTTTATGCAGGTGTGCGCCAGATTCCCGGGAAACTGCCATGATGCTTTCATCCTGTGGCAGTTCAAGCTCCCCAACCGCTTTGGACTTGTAAGCACACTTAAGGGATGGCTGCTAGGAGACAAAGGACACCTCCTTCAGACTTGGCTGATGACACTCGTGAGGAATGCCACCAATGAAGCCCAAGAGTGGTACAATGACAGCCACATGACCACTAGATGTATCATTGAGCAAGCCATCGGCATGCTCAATATGTGCTTCAGGTGCCTGCACAGATCTGGAGGTGCCCTTCAGTGCTCACCAGCGAGGGTCTCTAGAATGATTGCGGTGTGCTGCACTCTACACAACATTGTGCAGCAGTGAGGATTGGAGCTGCAGGAGGAACAAGGCACTCAGCACTCATTGTCTGCGTACGATTCTAATGTAGAGGAGGAGGAAGAGGTGGCGGAAGATGTAGATGGCGCCCCAATGCCTCACCAGCTGCTCACATTGCTGCCTGGGATGCCAGGGATTCCCTTATAGCTAGTAGTCACTACCACTAGACCGATGTAACAATCACAACCAACAACCACTCCCCCTCCCAATCCCACTGACATAAAGCAGTCTTGTAACTAACCATCCACCCACTGCACATCGCCCTATTGGTCCCCGTCAATTTATGTCTTTGCGTTCATCAACAAGCAACTGAAACAGCGAGTTGCCACCTAGCAACCAAGAATGGGCAAGATGGGAAAGTGGTGCAAAGTAATACATTTAATATCATTCTAGTAAATAACAGAAACTTAACATATTTTTTAATACACCTGTGTGCATACCCTTGGTGAACTACAAAGCTTTACTCTTCCTTTTCCTCCCGCTCCTATGTGGTGCAAGCCCTGTTGTGATGTATGTAACCGTTCCACCTTTAAGAGAACTATTTTAAGAGATGCACTACTTTATCTTGGCTGCTGTATACTGTAATACCGGTGGTGACCACACCGGTATATAAGTGCTGTGTAATGATTTATTGGGCAGTTCAGCCTGACCTTCGACTAGTAAAGACCTGTTGAATTTATTCTTGTGGTCTGTGTGCAGTGATTCTTATTAACAATAACTAGAACACACAGACTTAACAGTGGCGACGATGACGATCTTACCCTGCGGCAGAGATATATCCAAGGCAGTTTAACGGGCGTCGAGAAGAGGCATCCGCCCTCATCATCCTGCTGAGAAAAGACTCGGGTCTGAAGAGCAAGGAAGAATCCTGACATGAAGCCTTCCATCAGCAACAGGCAGTGATCATCCCTTCTACCACAGGTGGTGGGTAAGCCGATCAGCGATGAGCAGCAAGTCGGCCACGTTGGCTGTGAAGTAGGGGAGGGAAAAACGGAGGATATAAGGGCGGAGAACTCGACCACGGCCAGGGAAAAGGGCCGGACAGAAGTCGGGGCCAGAGGCGCTGAGACTGGGGCAGCGTAAGGCACGGGAGCCGCGGTGAATGCAAACGCAGCCGGTGTAAAAGACCGGGCTGCAAGCGGGCTGGGAGACGCAACAGCATCGAGAGAGAGCTCGACCGCGACCGGGGAAAAAGGCCGGGCAGCTACCGAGGCCGCGAGGCGCGGGAGAAAATAAAAATAATTTTTTTTAAAAACCGCGGAGAACTCAGCCGCAGCTGGTGGAAAGGACCGGACTGCAAGAGGGGCTTGGAGGCACGATTTGAGAACCGCTGGGGAGGGCGAACGCAGCAATATGGCAATCGCCATTACAGCCAGCGGGGGAGAAAGGCAAACGCGGGAAGCTGCCATTTTCGTAGGCGGGGGAAGAAGACAAGCGCGGGAAACAGCCATTTTGAAAAAAAAAATAAATAAAAGAAAAATTTCTTTTTGTTTCTCAAGAAGATTGCAAGGATGCCTAAGCGTGGTAACATCAACGATTTCGATGCCGATGTTGAAGATTGGGCCACGTATGTAGAACGCATAGAGATTTATTGTAAGGCAAATAAAATATCAGATGAAGATAAAGCACTAACCTTACTAAACTCAATGGGTGCGAAGACATACGGGCTATTGAAGCATCTTCTATCACCAGCTAAACCGGCGGATCAGGCTTTCGCTAATATTGTTGCTGTCCTGAGAAATCATTTGAACCCCACACCGCTGATGTTAGCGGAACGATTTAAATTTTATGCGAGAACGCAACTGAAAGAGGAAAGCAACGCGGAGTATTTAATTGAACTGCGTAAGCTAGCGAAATACTGTCAGTTTGGGGAAAGACTGACAGAGGCACTGAGAGACAAATTCGTGTGTGGATTGTCGAAAGAAGGAACACAAAAGCGGCTGCTTGAAGAGAATGATCTTACACTTGATAAGGCTGTCACTATTGCAGCATCGCACGAAGCCGCAGCGAGAGGCACTGCGGAAATGCAGCTGAAGGCAGCGGTACTCAGCGTAGATCAAATGGCTTTGGTTACAGCGAAATGTTATCGTTGTGGAAAGACAACACACGATCAGAACCAATGCTGGTTTAAAAATCAGGAATGTAGAAAATGTGGCAAGCTTGGTCACATAGCTAAAGTATGAGGGTCAGGAAAGAAGACCAGCAACAAAAAGTCACCGCAGGAAAAGTGCAGAAAGGTACATAAGGTGGCTGAGAAGAGTTCGGATGAACAGAATTCGGATTCAGGCTCCAACAGCAAGGAACTGGGTAGTCTGAGAATTCACAATGTGAGTAAGGAAGCTGACCTACAAACTATCTGGGTCACACTTCAGATAGCAGGAGTCCAAGTGAAGATGGAATTGGACACCGGATCGGCGTTGACGGTCATGAATAAGCAAGATTACAAAAGGTTATTCACACATATTCCCCTACGGGATACGGAGATAGTATTGCAGACATACACGGGGCAAAGAGTATACCCCATCGGAAAGATAAAAGTCAAGGTGGTACACAAGGGCAAAGAACACCAAGGAATGGACTTATATGTACTACCTGAGGGAGGTCCACCACTTCTGGGACGGGAGTGGATCAGAAAAATAAATATGGACTGGCACTCCCTAAAAGCAATAACGGTAGATTCCGGAAAAAAAGATGTCAAACCTGAACGATTGTCCAGAATATTGGATGATGCTAAAGAGGTGTTCCAACAGGGATTGGGAACACTGAGAGGAATTACGGCAAAAATCAAGATTGCAGAACATGCAAACCCAAAATTTTTCAAAGCCAGACCGGTACCTTATGCGATACGACCTGCTGTGGAAGCTGAGCTGGAAGGGCTAGAACGTTCAGGAGTACTGTCTAAGGTGGACTGGAGTGAGTGGGCCACGCCCATTGTTCCCGTCATGAAGCGTTCATCGAGTAACAAGCCAGGGGAACCGGGGAAGGTCCGCATCTGTGGAGACTTCAAGATCACGGTTAATCCGGTGCTTCACACAGTGCAATATCCGCTTCCGCGGATTGAGGATATCTTTGCTTCATTGTCTGGCGGGAAACACTTCACCAAGATAGACCTGGCGCAAGCGTACTTACAGATGGAAGTTGAGGAAGAGTCGCGCCAGTATCTCACAATCAACACGCACAGAGGCTTGTATCGATATAATAGACTGGTTTTTGGAGTGGCTTCGGCTCCAGCAATTTGGCAGAGGGCCATGGAGCAGGTATTACAGGGAATTCCAAGCACTCAATGTTACTTGGACGATATCCTGATTACAGGAGATGACGATGAGGAACACCTTGCAAATTTGAAACTGGTGCTCCCCAGATTGAAGGAATATGGACTTCGAGTTAATCGCCAGAAATGTGAGTTCTTTCAGAAACGGATCTCGTACTGTGGTCATGTCATTGACCAGGAGGGGCTGCACAAGTCACCTGACAAGATCGAAGCTGTTGTGAAGGCTCCCGCTCCGGAAAATGTATCCCAGTTGAGGTCGTTCCTAGGGTTGATTAACTATTACCATAAGTTTCTGCCAAATCTATCCACGGTGCTGCACCCGCTGAACGCTCTTTTGCAGAAGGAAGTACCATGGAAGTGGAGCGAGGACTGTAAGAAGGCCTTTCGCAAAAGCAAGGCATTGATCACCTCAGAGGAAGTGTTGGCTCACTTCAACCCAACACTACCTATTCGTTTAGCTTGTGATGCTTCTCCTTATGGTATTGGAGCAGTACTCTCACACAAGTTGCCAAATGGCTTGGAAAGGCCAGTCGCATTTGCATCCAGATCATTGACCTCCGCTGAGCGCAACTATGCTCAGATAGATAGGGAGGCTCTCAGCCTTGTGTGGGGAGTAAAGAAGTTTAATCATTACCTGCAGGGCCAGAAGTTTACACTGCTGACAGACCACCAGCCGTTGGTATCCATTTATAACCCTAAGAAGGGTGTTTCGGTGATGACAGCACAGAGGCTCCAGAGATGGTCCCTTTTCCTAGGGGCACATCAATATCAGATAGAATTCAAAGGTACAAAGCAGCATGGTAATGTTGATGGGCTGTCGCGCCTGCCACTACCTACTGAGGAGGAGGCACCGACGGTTGACCCGGTGGAGTTATTTCACTCGACCATCATCGAGTGTTTACCTGTCACCAATGCAAATATTGAAAGGGAGACGAGGAATGACCCGACACTGTCCCGGGTCTACGAATTGACAGTAAAGGGATGGCCAGCCCATGGTGATCCACTGTTACCGGCATTCTCAGCAAGACGAGAACAGCTGTCCATCTGTCAGGGAACATTGATGTATGGAACAAGGGTGATTATCCCTCCTAAGTTAAGAGAGAGAGTTCTAAAAGAACTACATGAAGGTCATCTGGGGGGAGTCAAGATGAAAAGCCTTGCTAGGGCTTATGTGTGGTGGCCGGGTATCGACCAACAGATAGAGGATCTGACGAAAAGCTGCTCAGGGTGCCAAAAAGTGCAAAATGCACCTCCGATTGCACCGCTGCATCCATGGGAATGGCCTTCAACCCCATGGCAACGTGTACATATTGACTTTGCTGGTCCATTCATGGACTCCATGTTTTTAATTGCGGTGGACGCACATTCTAAATGGCCAGAAGTGATTAAAATGACTACCACTACCTCGGAGAAGACGATCGCAGTGCTAAGAACGATATTTGCAAGAAATGGATTGCCAGAGCAAATATGTTCAGACAACGGACCACAGTTCGTGTCAGAGGAATTCCAGAAATTCCTGAAGAAGAATGGGGTGAAACATTATACCTCTGCCCCATATCATCCAGCTACGAATGGGCTGGCTGAGAGGTTTGTACAGACGTTCAAAAAGGCAATAAAGGCCATGAGCGAAGATCAGATTCCACTGCAACACAAGGTGGACAATTTCCTACTGGCATATCGAAACGCCACCCATGCAACAACAAACCAAAGTCCTGCCATGATGTTCTATAACAGGAGGTTGCGGTCCAGGTTGGACTTGTTAAAACAAAATGTGCGGAGGGAAGTCGAAAACAAACAGTTCCAGCATATCAATAACAAGCCCACTCGGAGTTTTGAAATAGGACAACCGGTGTTAGCCAGGGACTATAAAAACGAGAAATGGCAATCTGGAACAATTCGGGCCAGACAAGGACCCCTGATGTACACGGTAGATGTTGGTGAAAACGTAATGCGACGTCATGCTGACCAACTGGTGGGATCGAGAACAAGGGTCGAGCCCATGGTTACGACAGAGACAACCGTGGAGGAAGTTAGTGAACCTGAAGCATCTACCTCAGAAGTGAATATACCTGATGATGATGTCCTATCCATAGGGGATCAACTAGATGAGTCACCCCAGCAACGAGAACCAGAGACCCCTGAAAGGCATTATCCGTCTCGGATCAGGAGGCCTCCTCAGAGACTGAATCTGTGAACTGTTTTTACATGAAGTTGTGTATATATGTTATTATGTTATGTTAAATGGGGAATATATACTGTTAAGCTAAAAAGGGAGGATTGTGGTGTATGTAACCGTTCCACCTTTAAGAGAACTATTTTAAGAGATGCACTACTTTATCTTGGCTGCTGTATACTGTAATACCGGTGGTGACCACACCGGTATATAAGTGCTGTGTAATGATTTATTGGGCAGTTCAGCCTGACCTTCGACTAGTAAAGACCTGTTGAATTTATTCTTGTGGTCTGTGTGCAGTGATTCTTATTAACAATAACTAGAACACACAGACTTAACACCTGTGGTTTCAGCAGAGGTAGAGGCAAGCTGCTCAGATCCCTGTTCTGACTGCTGAGATTCGCTTGGCTGACAGCCTCTGGCTGTTGGAGCAAAAGAGGGCCCCGCCAAAGACTGCTCTACCTGCACCTGTGCAGCAGTAGACTTGGCCATCAGGAGATGAGGCAACGGGGTGGGGGGGGCGGTGGAGTGGGGGCGGCAACAGATGAGAAGTGGAAGTGCTTTGAGTGGAGTCCCCACTTCCATATCCCCTTTTGCCATCATCTCATGGGCCAGCTGCAATTCACTCCTACCACTCTGCAGGGGTGCAGCTTGGAGCTGATCAGTGACGTGCTGTAAAGCCAAGGTTGAGGTATCTGTCATCCTATTTAAAGTGCCAGACATATTGCCATCCAGAATCTGCACGGCCATGGTCAAGGTCTGTGTGGACTCATTTGATTGCTGCAATTGACATTCCACAGAGCTGGCCACTCTATCCATGGAAGAAGATATCCTCGCAATGCCCTGCGACATCAAACCACTCATGCTTGAGCTGGACTCCTCCATTGTCTCTGCAATTGTGGACAGAGTGCTTGGGTGTGGAAGGCCTTTCAGTACGTTGCAGATTTTCTGCTGTCTCTCAAAGATTATTCTTTTCATCAATGGCCCCCGGGATACAGAATCTGTGCCTAGCTGAGCAGAGCTTGGAGAGGGCTGCTCCCTCCAACACGGACTCTCCACACCTGTCCCTGCCACCACTCTCTGCTTATGCTCACTTGTGAGTCAACAGGTAAAAACCCAACTATCTGTTTAACTGAACCCATCGAAGTGCGAGTATCCGAGCTGGTGCCCGGTAAGCATGAGTCCTGTGATGATGCACCCTCAGAAGGAATCAGCTCCTCTGAGGATTCGTCTTCCGCAAGGTCCACCGACTGCTGCTGTACATGTGAAGGCCCTGGTGGAGAGAAAAGATAGAAATAGTATTGGCAAGGTAAGAATGTTGCAACTTAGCATTATGAAGGTGATCATATTTCACTTGCTGTTGAAATCAAGTCAACATGACTGACTGTTATATGACGTGGGTCGCTGATATTTAATTCTGTCACCGGGTAACTGGGAGGTCCCCGTCTCCCTATCTCCGCTGGTCAGGGATGCCGAAATGCCACTGATCCCCAGTGCTTCCTCCTCTGCAGTTCTCAACTACACAATCTGTGGAGGACCACCTCCGGTCCACTCGCTCTCCTTAATGTTTTGTGCTCTCTTCTCCTGCAACGGGAGAAAGAACAGACCTATGAGTGAGTGTAATGGCATGTGTTCACCCAATGGATGCAGTGCATTTGGTGAGGGTGACTATCAGGGAGAGGCATGAAATTGCATAAGGGTCAGGGTGAGTGGCAGTGGTGGATGGATAGATGAGGATGTGAGGAAGTGCATAGAAAGAGAAGGATGGGTGTGCTTGCAAGTTAAGGTGTAAGGAGTGATGAGATGGAGTCGGCTTGACAAGGCAGAGTGAGGGGGCGGTGATGTGCACAACAGGATGTAGGTGAATGTGCAACTGTATTCACCTTTCCTGACCTGCATGGGCCATTAAAGTGCTTCTTGCACTGAAGCCAGGAGTGTGGCACAATGCTTCTACTGCTGACCTCCTCGGCCACCTCCAGCTTCACCCTCTTTGTTGCAGTAGCAGGTTTCTTCCTCCCATTGCTGGGCAAGAGTATCTCTCTCCTAATCCTCAATGCACCCAGTGTAATGATCAATAACATGTCATTCTAGTGGTACACTAGATGGAGCCGTAGAGCTGTATAGAGCTGTATATTTAGTTGTATGTGTTTAAGACTACGCTACCCATGATGCACTAGGCTACCCACAAGGCAGTAGCCAAGATGGCTGCCTGCACACAGAAGTACACATGCTGAATCTCTACAGATGCTGTACCTAGAGAACGTGTACTGAATAAATGACTAGCTAGAAGCTAGCTGTTCATAATAAGAATGTCTAGTTATTAATGAACATAACACCCAGTAGTGCATCAAACAAGTGTAGGGTTCTCAAAATCCAACATTCCCCAAAGTTATGGATAAAGGGGCCCTGTATGGACAAGTTATGAAAAGACAGGGCACCCAAAATGGCTTCTGCAACCTCATGACCAAAAGTACAGGATTTTAAAAGCAAGGCTCTGCAAACAGGCAGGCACCTTTTTCAAGCCTGGAACGAAACTTAAAATGCATAGACCTGTGAATAGACTCTGTGGGGCCAGACAGTTAAAGCAAACACAGAATATGCATTCCATTTGCCTTGAAACAGATCAGGTTAGAATGGGCCTCAATCAAGGCCACCAGGTTTCTGCATATTTAATCGGTAACAGCTCACAGAAGCCATCAAGGCAGGAAACCAGATTAAATTTCATACATAACCAACAGCCAGGACATCGAAACCATTAAAACACAGAGACAACCATTTCAGGGGTCATTAAAGTAAATGGCTGCAATCAGTTTAAACAAGCCTGCCAAAAGTTAGACAAAGGACTGACCTGATTTGGCACGCAGATAAGGAATGAAGAATCGGGTATAATGGTAGGTACATCGGTAGTGATCTCTCTCTTGCTCTGGCCTCTTATCGTTTGGCTTTTGGCCTGCTGCCCCTCGTTCTCATGCCCTGGCCTCGTGGTGGGCCCTCTTCTCGCTCCCCGCGCCGCTCAACACCAAGGATGCCCATTACTACACCGAGGGCCCAACGCGGGAGGAGAACGAGACCCGAGTTCGAAACCACACAGGACACACAGGCCACAAACGGGCAGATGAGACGAGACGAGATGAAGAATATGGTAAACCGATAAGAGCAGAGAAGGGCAGCGAAAGATGCGTTGGGGAACAAACGCCTAGTTATAAGCTGGCGTTTGGTGAATAAGTTGGCATTACATGCATGGACAGTAAAACCCCAATTTAAGAATATGCTGGTGTTCGAAGAATGGGTAGCAAAATCTAGACAAACAGCCTAGTTATAAGCTGGCGTTTGTCACATGGACAGTAATAGCCCAGTTGAAGAATAAGCTGGTGTTCCAAGCATGGATAGCAAAATCATTAGACGGTAAAGACCGCCAACCAACCCCCGACCACAGTAATACCGTTAGCGACCATCCGAAGGAGAGAAGGCCAATCGCGATGAAGTACTTGACGAAGACGTTAATGGAGAAAAAGGGAGGGTGCCTTTGCACAAACAACTTCAGCGCCGCGCCCTGTGACCACGTGGTGATGGGATACCCCAAAGGACAGAGAGAGCGGACCTCAAACCCTACCATCTAAAGCAACAGGTTTTGAATTGGTGAGCATGAATTCCTGTCCCCTCATAGCTTAATCTAGTTAGGTAAAGGGGGTGGGATAAGGATAAGGGGATTTTTAATGGATTTGTTTCCCTCGATGTGCCGTGTATTCCCCATTCCCATATAAGTGTATTAACTGTTTTATGCCTGTAACTATACCAGTAATTCTCAGTAGTATTGTGTTCTATTCAGCCTTTTAATAAAATTTGGTTTTCTTGCACCAAACCACTTGTCTACTCGATTTTCTGCATCGCCGCCTGTACCTAAGTCCGGTGTCTAGAACCCAGGGGGTGTGGAGCGATTTGAACCGCTCAGAGACAGTCAGGGGCAGAGCTAACTGGGCACACATGCCAAAACCCCCTACAGAAATGGCGACCACGGCAGGACTCTGGCAACATGGGTGCGATAGAGTAGACAATGTTTCGGATGAGCAAACCACGATGGAGGAAAGGATTTCTGATTATGTGTTTAGTAAGGTGAACATCACGAAGAAGTGGATCACCACTCTGTTAAGGGCTGGGCGTCCGGTAAATGCCGCAGCTAAGTGGACAGAAGGGAGGGAGCACAAGAAATCGCTAGAGAAGGCAGTCTGGCTGATGTGTTTCAAAAAGCAGGTCCAGCTTCTGGACAGGCTCGTTGCAGCACAGGCAGCCGAGTTAAAGGAGTCAGCCCTGGAGGTCCAGGACAAGGCTCTAGCAGGGGAGAAGTTAATGGTAGCATTGCAGGCCCTGAATCAGGAAAGGGTACATTTAATGGGAGAACATAAGGCCAAGTTGGAATACCTACAGTGCCAAGTCACCGAAGCCAAGGGTAACGAGTTGAGGTTGCGGGAAAAGAACGCCCGCCTGGCAAGGCAAGTTAGAGAGCAGGAGGAGAAAGTAAAAGAGGTAAAGGGAGCTTACAAGCTAGCGAGCGAACAGGGGTTTGAAGATGCAGATCATGGCCCCTGCAAGGAACAGATAGAAAATCTGAGCCTGACCCTGAGGAAGGCAAAAGGCATGGTGTGCCTCATAAGCCCGAAGGCAGGCCAGGCGGATTTTATAGGGAACGAGGGGAGAACGGTTCAAACATCATTGGCAGTGCCCAGGGACGACCCGGTTGAGGAACAGGAGGTCTCACGACCGCCACCCGTAGCGCCAGGTTTTAGCGAGGCCTGGTAGCAAGGGGGGGCGGAGTCAGAGGTGGGAGCGGAGGTGGCACAGCCCCCGCCAGAGAGGCTGGAGCCGGGACCGATTTGTCCAGCCCGGCATTGGAGGTTCGGCCCACCCGTCAATGGCGACGACGAGGGTCCCCACCAAAACCAATTCGTATTACCCTATAGCACCCAACAGCTTAGGGCTATGGTGAATCATATCCCAAAGCTCTCTGAAAAAGGGGACCCCTCGATCCACTTCAGGGAAGTAGAGCAGGCAGCCAGCGTCAATGACTGCGATGGTGCTGAGCAGGACAAAATGCTGCTATTTTCCCTGGAGAGTAGGCTCCTCCAATCCCTCTCTGACGAGTGTAAGAAGGGGCAGTGCGGGTATGAGGAGCTCAGGGATGGGGTTCTGGAGGCCACGGGGATGAATGAGGGAAGTCCTTTCTCTCGTGTGGAGAAGACGGTCCAGCTCACAGGGGAAACCCCGCAGGCTTTCGCAGACAGGTTATGGCCGGTTTATAGGAGCGCCTGTCCTGGGGCACCTAATCGGGTGTTCCTGAACCAGGGTCAGCTGGCCCATTGGCTCCGTTGCCTGGTGGCAAAAAGCTTGCCACAGGTCCGGGCCAAGGCGGAAACCTGGTTCGACCCCAAGAATCCCCAGACCACCGAACTTACGGTGATCAGACAGTGGACCCTAGCCTATAAGAACGGTAGGGGGACCGATGCACACCCACCTAAGGGGAAGGTGCATGAGGTAAAACCCGGGCAATGTAGGAAGGAGTGGCATCAGGAAGGGAATAACCCTTCTAGCACTAAGATGAATTGCTACGGGTGTGGGAAGGACGGCCACTGGAGGAAGGAGTGCAAAAACCCTTGGAAAGACAACAAGGGAAAGAATTCCACAGCCCCAGCCCAAAAGGCAGAGGCAGGAATCCCTCCCGCTGCAGTCGAGTCATTTTTGGACACCATGAGGTCCTTATTGACTGGCCACGGGAGAGGAGCAGCCGCTACCGGTGCTCTGACCCCATCAGCCCCATCCAACCCACAGCCGTGACTAGTGCCAGCGCAGCCTGTTTACCTGTGTTCCCTTCGATACGATGAATGGAAAAGACCCCGCGTGGAGATGGAGGTGGAAAAGGTGAAGGGGACCTATCTGTTGGACACGGGGGCGTCATGCACTGTGGTCCATTCAGCTAACCCCACCACCTCACCTCTATCTAACGGGGTCCCATATAGTCTGTCGGGGTTCACAGGCAAAGAACAGGCCGGCTCGTTTTCCATCCCGCTCGCCATTCGGTTAGGACTACTCCGCTCCAAGTGGACCTGTGTCCTGATGATGGGAAGTGGAGGGTGAAAGAGGGGTCCTGGGAGCCGACTTTATTGTAGGCCACGGGATCCTGGTAGATTTAAGGAATCATTGCCTATGGGGGGCAAGTACAGCAAAGGATGGTGAGGTAGTGGTCATCCCAGGTAAAGAAGGGAAGTGGACCCTGTGCACCATGAAGCCCAAAGAGGGTTATAACCTCGAGCTCATGGTCAGTAACACCCCAAAAGAGTTCCAGGCATTTGTGCACGCCCACCTAGCCACATTTGTCACGCACAAACATGACTGCGGGAGGGTCAGCGGGTTTGAGGTCAGCGTAGATGGGGACCCCATGGCCCGACCACAGAAACTGTATAACTTCCCCAGGGAAGCGGAGCCAGGCATGGAAGCAGCCATGTCCTCCTTAGTGCAGCAGGGAGTCTTGAGACCGATAGCCACCCACATAAACTCTCCACTGTGGCCGGTTAGAAAGCCGGACAATTCCTGGAGAGCCACGGTGGACTATCGGGTGCTCAACAGCAACATCCCAGCCTGTGCACCCATGGTAGCAGCAGTTGCCGACCTGATAGGAAGTATCCCAGCATCCGCGACCATGTTCACGGTGCTGGATATTTCCAACGGGTTTTGGTCCATCCCTTTAAGGAGGGAGGATCAGTACAACTTTGCCTTTACGTTTAAAGGGCAACAGTACACGTGGAACTGTTTGCCTCAGGGCTTCCACAACAGCCCCAGCATCTTGCATCAGTGCATGGCGAACAGTTTAAAGGGTTTCAGTCAGCCCAGTTGGTACAGTATGTGGATGACCTGCTCCTGTTCACGGATTCGAGAGAGGAGCATGGCCCACTACTGGCCGAACTGCTGGAGTTGCTCAGGCAGGAGAGTTTTAAAGTAAACCCAAAGAAAGCGCAGATCAGCCAGCAGGAGGTGAAATTCCTGGGCCTGACCGTACGCACTGGGGAAAGGGCCATAGATAAGGCTAGGAGGGAGGCGGTACAGGAGTTACCCGTCCCCAACACAGTCACGGGTGGGAGGTCATTTTTAGGGCTAACTCGGTACTGCAGAGACTTCATTGAAGACTATGCAGCCACAGCAGCCCCTCTGCTCCGACTCCTACACAAGGGAGTGGAGTGGGTTTGGGATGAGGGTTGCCAGGCAGCATTTGTCAGGCTCAAGGAGGATCTGTAGACTGCACCAGCTCTAGGGGCCATAGATGGGGGGAAAGAGTTCTTCCTGGAGGTAGCAGCCAGCGGGGATAGCCTGAGTGCTGTGCTGCTCCAAGAGCGGCATGGCAGGCTAAGGCTGGTGGTCTACTCCTCCAGGATACTCACAGAGGTGGAGAGGAGCTATTCCAACTGTGAGCGGCACCTCCTGGCCACACATTGGGCAGTGAAAAGATCGCTGATCTTCACAGGCACCTCTCCCATCACCCTCCTCAGATGCTTCTGGATGGGAGAATCAAGGATGGAACAGTGAGCAGTGCCCCCATTGCACGCTGGACCCTGCTCCTCTCACAGATGGATCTTAAAGTGAAGGGTCTCTGCGAGCCAAAGCTCGCAGACAACTTGGTATATCCTGGAACAGCCCACCGGTGTTCCATAGAAGGGGTTTGGGAAGTGAACATAGGTTTACGGGCCGGGATACATCCCACGGGCCGCGAGATCTATGTAGACGGCTCCAGCACGGTATCTGCTGGCGAGCGACTCACGGAGTGTGGAGTTTATGACCCAGCGGCAAACATTGCCCTGGCGATTAAGCTCCCCAGCACCATGAGCGCCCAGCAGGCTGAACTGTCCGCGATAGTGTACGTCGTTACACACCCCAAAATCTTCCCCACCGCATACACGATTTGCTCGGACAGTATGTTTACGTGCAATTCGTGTACAGAGTACCTGGCCATCTGATCCCGCCGCGGATACATCTCCGCCGACGGGAGACCCCTCACAGTAAAACCCCTGCTGGAGAAAATCCTAGAGGCAGTGGGGGAGGAAGGGGAGGTGTTCTGGACCAATGAACATTTTATGTGTGCAGATAGCACCCTCTGGTGGTGGTTATTGTGTTAACAGTTTGTATGCTGGAAAGGTCATCTGATCTTTCTTCCTGTGTGAGGTCATTTGACCTTCCTACCTTTCTTCCTGTGAGAGGTCATTTGACCTTCCTACCTTTCTTCCTGTTGACCCCAGGAAGCAGTTTTGCTAGGAAGAACCTGACTTGAGTAATGGAGAATCTGCCATGAGAGGTTCCATTCACAATCCAATGTAATCTGATTTCATAATTTAGGCCAAGCGCAATATCTGTGAGTATCTTTGTTCCTTAGCATAATAGCAACGTTGTCAGAGTAATATTTTGATAATACTATGTTAATAAAAGGTTAATATTTGACAGTTATAGAAGTTAGTCCAAATGTTAGTTAGTTATACAATTAGTCTATTCTACTGTTGTAAATATGTTTATATCTTATGTAATATCGAATGTATAGTACTTAGTTATGTACAAAACATACTTTGTCTTTGTTTACAGTTTCACAAATTTGTTCAAGTAAAGCTTCAAAACAGCAACCGGCTTCAGAAGAATTATTTTTGAATAAGTGTTTAACTTGCTGGATAACTAGATAGGAGCACGTCTAGCGCGGCCAGTACAGGAGGTCTTCATTCACAAGGTGAAGGCCCATTCCTCCACAGGACCCCGTAGTCAGGGTAACCAGCAGGCTGACATGCTGGCTAAGGAGGGTGCCCGCACAGGCACTTTCTGGGACCCATATGGGTCCAGACCCATGGCAGCGGTCAGAGGTAAGGACTGGACACAAGCGAGTGCAGGGGTAGGTTTAGCCCCGGACCTTAAGACAGTCCAAGCCCAAGACCCCGTCCTCAAAGCCGTCCTCAACGCAGTGATTGAGGGAAAAAGGGTAGAGGGCCCTTACGGCGCAGCAGCCCTCTCCGTAAAAGAAGGCATGCTGTTCAGGGTGGAACAGTGGGTTGTGCCGCAGCAGCACCAGAGGGCATTCCTTCAACTGGCCCATGAGGGTCCAGGAGCGGGGCATCCCGGGCCTGAGACCACCTGGCAGTGGGTGGAACAGGCGGGATGGTGGCCAGGACTCAGGGAAGATGTCCGCGAGTTCTGCGCCGACTGTCTGGTGTGCGCTGCTAATAACCCTGACCCCCATAAAAGGAAGGTACCCATGGGACACATCAGGAGGGTAGAGGGACCATGGCAGTTGATACAGCTCAACTACATCAGGCCCCTACCCACCGCCCAGGGAGGCTATTACTGCCTAGTCCTGGTGGACGTGTTCACCAAATGGGTAGAAGCCTTCCGCTGCAGAACGGCCACAGCTCTGGGCATGGCCAAGATCCTGGTCTGGGAAGTGTTCTCGCGATGGGGGCTACCGCAGTATGTGGAGTCCGACCGAGGGAGTCACTTTACCGGGCGGGTAATGCAGAATACCCTTATGCTGCTCGGCATCGAGGGGAAGTGGCACATTGCCCACAACCCGCAGTCATCAGGGATTGTGGAGAGAATGAATAGGAACTTAAAAGAAAGGTTAAGGAAGGAGACGGTGGACTCGCCTTGAAAATGGGCAGAGGTCCTACCGTTGGTCCTGATGGGGATCCGGGCCAGCCAGTCTAAAAGCATGGGGTATTCCCCGCACAAGCTGATGACTGGCAGGGTTATGCGGACCCCCACCCATGTACTAGCCCCGGTGCTCACAGAAGGTCAGCTCAGAGAGGTAAACCGGGACAGGTTCGCCCAAAACCTCTTCAAGCACCTTAAGCAGGTCCACGGGCAGGCGGCTGGGAACAAGGGAAAACAGCATCGGAGCAACCGATTGCTGCTCGAACCCTGTAAACACCACGAGTGGGAGGTAGGAGACCAGGTCATGGTGAGGAACTATGCTCAGGTAGGAAGTTTAGAACCGCTGTACATGGGGCCCTACAGCATTGTAGACAAGGCAAGCCCCGTGGTATACACCATTAAGATGCCTCGGCGCACCAAATGGTTCCATATTAATCAGTGTAAACTGTTTAAACCCGGGACGAGAAAACAGCCAGTTGGGGTAAGGTCTGAGGGCGGAGACTCTCAGCCTGCAGCGGGAGCAAGTTCACAGACTGCACAAGCAGGCGCTGTGGCTTGTTTAAGGGGAGGGGCCATCCCGCACACCGATTGGGACACACCCCCACTCTTCTGGGATCTAGAGGAGGAGGGTCCCGAGGGCAAAAACCCCGCCCCTGACCCAGGTTTAGAGGAGGAGGGACCCAAGGGCGAAGACCCCGCCCCGGACCCAGGTTTGGGACCTGGGGGCGGAAATCTCTCAGCCTGCAGCAACAGACTGCGAAGAGTTACCTGCCCCTAGCCCAGGTTCGGGAGAGGTAAAGCCTGAGGAAGATGATCCCCGGCCAGCGGCAGTAGTAAGCCCACAGACCGCACCGGAGGGGACGGCAGTTCGGATTAAAGGCCCACCAGCCAAGAAAACCCCACCCACCAAAGCCCCTAGAAGGTCCCCACGGATGCCCCAGCCAAGGAAACCATGGTCACTGGCTCCCCATTTTAAAGGGGTAGCCTCCCGAGTCAGGGGTAAGTCCAAAGACAGAGGTCCCCAGCCAGCAGCCACAGGCTGCGAGGGACCGGAAGTGCAGGACAGTGAGGCCACGCCGAAGGGAGCGGTGTGCCGCAGCCCAAACAGGAATTAGGCTGGCTGCCCGGAGACGGGCGACGGATGTATATAGTTTAGGTAGTTTAAGTTTAGGTATTTTTAAGTTTGGGTGTTTAGTTTGGGTGTTTAGCTTAAGTATTAAATAAGGTGATGGGTAGTTTTAAATAAGTAATAATCTGCTAAGAGTGTGTGTATTTGAGTCGAGGTCGCGAGACCCGACTATGCTTCACCCAAGCCAGAGAATCTCCTGGGGACCTGGCTATATGCTCTTGTATCTTTTGCAGAAAGAGTTTCAGGATGAAGGGGGGCGTACTCCTACTCGCCCTGACAGGAATGAGCATTGGAAAATGAGGTGACGTGGAGGAATCCCACATCTATGAGTGGTCGGGAGAAAGAGCACTTATAGTAACCGATGGAAGTGGCGAACGGGACGTGGAGGAGACCGCTGTCTAGGTCCACGAGGGAAGGTGGCCAGGGTGGCTGGGGTCCAATTCGTCTCAGTACTCCAGCCAGACCGGGTTCACGTACGGGGAGGCCTCCCTCCTGTGCCCCAGGGTACAGGTCGTTACCACAAGGGTTAGCGTCACCGTAAGGAAACGTGTATGTTTAACGTGCAAGGGACACATTCCTTTGGATAGGTGCTGGTGGCTCAGAAAGCTGAGCAAAGATATGAGAAACCCCGCAGTCGAGTGGGAACGGTTGGGGAACAATACCCACCAGACGATTACAGGGACTCACGGGGGATTAAGTGTGTGCTGGGACAATTAGTGGGTACCGGATCAAGGGATTTATGTCTGCATGTGGGGGTCAGAGAGGGTCTGCCCCACAGGCATATCCATCATTTTCCACCGGCAGTGGCAAGACGCCGGGGAGGGGATGAAGTGGGATACCAGCCTAAAGGTGTGCACGGTCCCATACTCCCCGATCCAAGTCAATGCCACTGAGCTTGTGACCCGCCTACGAAAGCCCCTGCCCACGACCCAGGCAGCGAGGATACACAGGGAAGGGTGCCCCGCCACCACCAAGGGACCAGGGAATGGGCTGGTACTAGTGCCTACGGATCAGGTGCTGTACCAGGGGGTACACTACGTGGTAGCCTCCGTGATTTTAAATCTCACCGAGGTACACTTACCGGAGTGGTGCCCCAACGAGACAGAGCAGCTATACCAGGCCCTATTAAAGGACATGTTCAGAAAATTTTATGAGTTTGATTTCACCAATATCGACAAAACTGAACTGTATACCACACCCCATGAGTTTTTGGGTAATGCAGGGAGACCAAGAAAGGGAGCATGGAATTATGTTTTTACTGCGTTTAACACTGGGTCCTCTGTCATCAACAGTTTAGATGACATAGAATTACAGACCCAGATAAACGGTTTAAAAACTCAGTTAAAGAAAATCCTAATGGATGAGAACAAAGTAGTGGGCTCAGAGTTACATAAGGACCAGGCCATAACGGTCCATTTAAAAGAAATTATAGCCGAGCTGGAGTAGCACGCAAAGACCGTGAATGCCCTCATAAGGGAGGACAGAAATGCTTCGGATCAGGCTGCGCAGAACGAGGTGTGCGTGCTGTACGGGGCGTGGTTGCTGGGCGAGGGCCGCAGTAATCTAGAGGATTTAAAACAGGGTTTAGTCCCCTCCTGGATCAGCAACAAGCACCTCGCAGCCCTCCATCCATTTGAGAATGCATTAAGCCCGTGCCAACTCCGGCTAGCTTCGGAAGCCTACCCGGTCCCAGTGGATTGTGGACGGTCCAACCACACCATCATGGATATAGTAGTTAGGATGCCGGTCATGGGTAGGACAGCCCGACCCGCGCTGGTATACAGGGTCGAGAACATTGGAGTCATTCAAGGGGGTGCACACATCCGTTTCACAGTGGTCCCACCTTATGTCATAAAGTGGGAGCATGCTATGATAGGTACTGACCTCTCAGGGTGCTGGAGCCAGGGAGCACACATAATCCTGTGTCCCCAGCACTGGAACACCTATTCGAAACCACAGTGCGGGTTCAGAGCTGCTGGCACGAAACCTATAAATTGTACCATGGAGGCAATGGCACAAGGCCATGTTCCCCCGCAGGTAACATATATAGGAGGTGGGACATATTGTGTCACCACAGGAGCGCCCCACTACCAGCATGGACAGCATAGCTGGTGTCCGGTTAGTGACAGCAGTTTCTGCTTTAAACCCGAGGCAGAAGTTCAAGTGGCCCATGAATGAATTGTCACCATCCCTGAACCCTCCACTCTTCACCTCGCTGTAAAAGAGAATTTTACCAACCTACAGAAGTATATAGCGCATTTCGGCTATGAAATTCCCCCTCTCCTAGGACACCGTACCAAAATACTCAAAGCAGTTATAGTTTCACAGAAACATTTTTACACTCTGGAGCAGAAAACAGTAGAGATAGGGGCTAAGATATTGGACATTGTAGTTCCACCCTGGTGGGACATTTTCAATAATATAGAGGTCCCTTCGTGGATCAGACTGGCTTCCCACATTCTCGTGGTTTGCCAGTTGGGGATAGTATTGCACCTAGTATGCAGTCAGTGCAAGGGAAAACGTCAAATACTAGAATTCCGAAACCAAAGGACCTAGAAGGAACATTATGTTAAAGTGGAGGGAGATACACCTGTTAGAATTTGCTGTTTGTGTTATTGATTAAAGATTGTTGTTTTTTATGTCATTTTGTTGATTTTAATAAAGATTTTCAACGCGCTGTTTGTAATAAAGATGATGTGTACCAAGTGGTGCAGGGGTGTTGGACCCCTCCATGCTTGGATGTGTGTAAATGACTGTAATTATTCTATGTATGCTTATGTACACTACATTTTACAGAATGGGAAATGCATGTGTCGTGGGCATCTTAGATAGGTAATTGCAGGGGAAGATTGACTATGGAGGGTCGGAAATTTTGCTCATCTCATCAGGATGATACTTAAAGCAAGTTTGTATCAACAGGGGGGAGTGTAGGGTTCTCAAAATTCCCACATTCCCCAAAGTTATGGATAAAGAGACCCTGTATGGACAAGTTATGAAAAGACAGGGCACCCAAAATGGCTTCTGCAACCTCGTGACCAAAAGTACAGGATTTTAAAAGCAAGGCTCTGCAAACAGGCAGGCACCTTTTTCAAGCCTGGAATGAAACTTAAAATGCATAGACCTGTGAATAGACTCTGTGGGGCCAGGCAGTTAAAGCAAACACAGGATATGCATTCTATTTGCCTTGAAACAGATCAGGTTAGAATGGGCCTCAATCAAGGCCATCAGGTTTCTGCATATTTAATCGGTAACAGCTCACAGAAGCCATCAAGGCAGGAAACGCGATTAAGTTTCATATATAACCAAAAGCCAGGACATCGAAACCATTAAAACACAGAGACAACCATTTCAGGAGTCATTAAAGTAAATGGCTGTAATCAGTTTAAGCGAGCCCGCCAAAAGTTAGACAAAGGACTGACCTGATTTGGCACGCAGATAAGGAATGAAGAATCGGGTATAATTGTAGGCCCATCGGTAGTGATCTCTCTCTTGCCCTGGCCTCTTATCGTTTGGCTTTTGGCCTGCTGCCCCTCATTCTCATGCCCTGGCCTCGTGGCGGGCTCTCTTCTTGCTCCCCGCGCCACTCAACACCAAGGACGCCCATTACTACACCGAGGGCCCAATGCGGGAGGAGAATGAGACCCGAGTTCGAAACCACACAGGACACACAGGCCACAAACGGGCAGACGAGATGAGATGAGACGAAGAATACGGTAAACCGATAAGAGCAGAGAAGGGCAGCGAAAGACGCGTTGAGGAACAAACGCCTAGTTATAAGCTGGTGTTTGGTGAATAAGTTGGCGTTACATGCATGGACAGTAAAACCCCAATTTAAGAATATGCTGGTGTTCGAAGAATGGGTAGCAAAATCTAGACAAACGGCCTAGTTATAAGCTGGCGTTTGTCACATGGACAGTAATAGCCCAGTTGAAGAAAAAGCTGGTGTTCCAAGCCTTGATAGCAAAATCATTAGACGGTAAAGACCGCCAACTGACCCCCGACCACAGCAATACCGTCGGCGACCGCCCAAAGGAGAAGAAGGCCCATCGCGACGAAGTACTTGACGAAGACGTTAACGGAGAAAAGGGGAGGGTGCCTTTGCACAAACAACTTCAGCACCGCGCCCTGTGACCACGTGGCGATGGGATACCCCAAAGGACAGAAAGAGCGGACCTCAAACCCTACCATCTAAAGCAACAGGTTTTGAATTGGTGAGCATGAATTCCTGTCCCCTCATAGCTTAATCTAGTTAGGTATAGGGGGTGGGATAAGGATAAGGCGATTTTTAATGCATTTGTTTCCCTCGATGTGCCGTGTGTTCCCCATTCCCATATAAGTGTATTAACTGTTTTATTCCTGTAACTATACCAGTAATTCTCAGTAGTTTTGTGCTCTATTCAGCCTTTTAATAAAATTTGGTTTTCTTGCACCAAACCAGTTGTCTACTCGATTTTCTGTATCGCCGCCTGTACCTAAGTCCGGTGTCTAGAACCCAGGGGGTGTGGAGCGATTCGAACCGCTCAGAGACAGTCAGGAGCAGAGCTGACTGGGCGCACGTGCCAAAACCCCCTACAGAAGGCATCATTAAATCTTGGTGCAGCCTGTGCCCATCCTGGATCCAGCACAGCACTTCTCCTTCAGTTTGCAGCAACTCCTAACTCCTCCAAATTCCATCCTTGGATTGACCCTTTAAATGCTCCAGTTGAGATCGCGTCTTGTGGATCCGCACCACGCCTGATGACACACATTCGACGCCAAACCCGGAGTAATATCATAATGAGGTGGCCCCACTGAAATTGCACAAAAGGGTTTGCCATGACTGCTTCCGTGTTACGCACTCGATATCGCACTCACCCCTACCCCACCCCCGCTCAGAACACACCTTGGTGTTATTATCAGGGTCAGCTTATTGACTTTGTGCAAAGGCTCTTAACATTTCCATGGACATGCACAAATAATGAGGCAGAGACATTGTTGTGTTACTGATGGCATCAACATATTCTGTGTGTTTTACTCATGAATTATGTTCTCACCTGTGGCCATTTAGGAAACAATGCACTTTACATATGATGTAACAAAATGAAGAAACTGCCAAGGTGAAGGGCTGAGGAAGCAACTTGTTTATTCCTACCAGATAAATGGGTGCTGGGGGAGCATGGTACCAAACTTAAAGCCTGAGTATATCCAAACTAGTTCCATTCGGCCAAAAGCCACAGCCTGGAAACATGGACCTTTTACCAAAATCTGCATCTGGAGCTAAACTGAGGAAAATAAATGTCAGTGTCATGTCATACTTTCACTCAAAGGATAAAATTCATTAGCAATATTAGCACAACAGTTATACCAATGCATTGGATAAAGTCAGGCTGAATAAGCCTGACAAAAGGCCATGTCATTCAGAGCAGTCAGTATTTTCCAGCTAAGGATTATGAAAGCCAACTTACAATGGAATGGTTACTAATCATCAATATTTATAAACTAGAGTTCATAAAATCATTCAGGATCCTATCTGCCTATTACAGCAAAGAACAGATTAGTATGAAGACTAGTGCCTCGAATTTCTCCAGTGGGTGACCATTGGAACCCACGGAGAAATGGTGTAAATGAGTAAACGCAGGCATTTACACCATTTGTGTGGAGGTTCTGCAGACCTCCCACTCAAGTTCTAGCTTGAAAATCATAGAATCATACAACACAAAAAGAGGGCATTGTGCCTGTGCTGGCTCTTTGAAAGAGCTATCCAATTAGTCCCACTCTCCTGTTCTTTCCCCATAGCCCTGCATTTTTTTTCCTTTTTAAGTATTGATCCAATTCCCTTTTGAAAGTTACTATTGAATCTGCTTCCACCACCCTTCCAGGCAATGCATTCCAGATCACAACAACTTGCTGCGTGAAAGAAATTATCTTCTTCTTCCCCTTGCCTTTCCCATGGAAATTAGGGCCTATCTAGGAAAACCACTTATTTTCCCCAATCTATTGATTACTAACACTCCAGGGGAATTCATTTTATCAAGGGGCAAGGAGAAAATTAAGACCAGCTCCAAAATATTGCTAATTTTCTGATATGCATCAGCTTTAATGTGTACATAGCCCACCAGTATCAATGACAAAATATCATCAAAATATCATTAATCAAAAGACTGTTGCAACAATGAGCAGAGGATACCACTAGAGGTCATACAACAGTGAAACAGTTTTTTCTAAAATAAATAAAGGTACGTGGAAACATAATGGCCCTGAATTTGCAGTCGGAGGCTTCCTGTGGGGAAATGCCTCCGATCCGCAAATAAAATGCCCGCATACCTGGTGGTCCGGGAGGTACAGAGAGTCGCAGTGGTGGGGCGCCCCGGGTACCCGCGGGCAGAGGCCCATGTATCCCAGGGGCGCAGGCGGTTCGCAAGTGCCCCTGGGATCACGTGGACCGGCCCAACCAATAAAAGAAGGGAATCCCCATTCATGCTTATGGGGATTCTGTATGTACTGAAACCCCATAAGCATGAATGGGAATACCCCAAAAAATACACCTCGACACCAAATAAATAAAAAAAAAATCAGATGTTTAAAATGAATTAAAATGGCATTTTATTAAATATTTAAAACAAAAATTTAATGTTTGGAAAAATAAATGTACATGTTTTAAAGGGGCTAAAAATAAACTTACCTTATTTCACAGGTTTATAAATGTATAAATTATTGATAAAATTTTATGTTTCTGTTTTTTAAAACTCTTTTGCTGGTAAAAGCAGGCATTATGCTTTTAGCAGGCGTAAGAATTTCATGGGCATTCACTGGGCAGAAGTTGGGCAAATAGCCCAATTCTCCACCTGCGAATGCCCTTTTCCCGGGGATTCGTACGATATGTCATGAAGATTCTTGACAGATCGCAAGTTCCATGTTTAGGACACAGGCAGCACAGTTTTGGATGAGCTGAAGTCTACAGAGCATGGGGGGTGGGAGGCCAGCCGGCCAGGAGAGTATTAGAATAGTCAAGTCTGGAGGTGACAAAGACATGGATGAGGGTTTCGGCAATGGATGGGCTGAGGCAGGAGTATAGTCGAGGAGATTGCAGTCGGCTGTCTTTTTGATGGAGAAGATATTGCATCGGAAATTCAGCTCGAGGTTGAATAGGACGTCCAGGTTATGAACAGTCTGGTTCAACTTAAGACAGTGGCTGGGGAGGGGGTGGAATTGATGGAAAAAGGACAGAGTTTGTGGCAGGGTTCGAAAACATTGACTTTGGTCTTCCCAATGTTTAACTGGAGGAAATTGCAACTCATCCAAGACTGGATGTTGGACAAGTGGAGGTCAAGAGAGGTGGTAAAGAGATAGAGCTAGCTGTTGTTGATAACATGGGGCCAGCTTCTACATGTACGCTGATGACACCCTGAGGTGGAATGCTGTGCCACCAGAAGCTGCTCCACAGCAAACTTCCTCCAAAATTGCAAAGGTTGAGGACAAACATCAGTCAAGTTTCATACCTAGATCCGCTGAACTGCAGTCCAATATTCTAGACTTGGAGCTGCCAAGCAGTCATTATATATATTTCTTATTTTAAAGTACTCCAATGTCCAAGTACAGACACTTTGTAATGCAGGGGCTGATTTTCAACACCTCAACATACACTGCAAATATGCGGCCTTTCTTTGTGAATAGTAAAGCAAAAAGTTAATGAGCGATGCAATTCCTTCACCATTATGTAAAGGTCAGCGAGGACCAATATTTGAAGGAATTTATACTGAGTGCAGTCATTTAGTTTCCAGGGAATACAGCTTACATTGGTGGAAAAGTATAAGTGAGGATCCTATTATTTCCTCTGATGGCACAAGGGAATGTCACTTTTTCAGAGCAAGTTCAGCTGCCAAAGTACGCTATACTTTTGCAGAAACCAAATTCCAAACAGTTTCCTCAGAATGGGATCTTTTCTAAGCAAGCAGTCTTCCTTAATGTAAAATGACCTAGGCTGAACTTCATTCTTGTCAAATTCACTTCTCAACGACATGGATTTTAATCCCTAACAGAGATTTTTAAAATTCAGCCTTCACAATGATGTCAGTTTGAACATTTAAAAATTTATTCTGTCCAATTCTTTACCTGCTGAAGACAGGGACACCTGCTGTGGTACAGTTACAGGGACTAAAAGTGCCCTCCAGTACCTCAGTTCAGTGGGCATTCTTCATTTGTGAGGCAAGACAATGAGCTCTGCCAGGCTAGTTGGCTATGGGGGTGTTATCCTCTAGCATAATTATAGATTCCTCTAATAGCCACACACATTTACCCACTTTCCAGCAAGAGTCACTGAATATCAACCAAGAGCAGGAATCTGGCTGATTTTTCCCCTCCCTAGCCAAAGGACATCCTAGTTAATGTTGGTGCCTCCTTCTGCTGTCCATGGCTATTATCAGCTAACCTAACAAAGATTGGAGACCTTCTAGTTTGTTTGGCTCAGTCCCATGTCTGGCAATGCATTTACCCACAAAGCCTTAACTGTAAACTCAATTTTTTTCATTAATGGATTTACATGGCAGCTATTCTGGCTCTTGTTCTGTAGCATTCTTCAACTTACTTTCAATTTAAAAATAATGGCCCTGAATTTACAGTCGGTATGATGGTGTAATCATTCCACCTTTGAAACTGACCATAACTGCAGGATTTGGCGCATGCGCAAATCCCGAAGTTGCGATCTGTCAATGACAGCACCAAAACTGGCTGCACTGTGGCCCCCCCACCCCCCACTGCCCCACAGAGCTGGCAATCAGTGAAATCTTGTAAATCATTGAAACGGACAAAAACGTTGGCTATTCCGCTGTTAAATTCCCCACTAAAAGTTAGACAGAAAGGTATAAGGTGTAACTGGGGTTTTAACAGCGTATTGACTGCTAAATAAAGGCTATGGCCTGGAAAAACTAATTAAAATTTTGTGCAGAGTGAAATTTGTCCATTTTAATAAAAATTTAATTTTTTAAGAAACTTTTCAAAAAAAATGTTCTTCATTTTATTTAAGATTGTGCATTTTTATTTTAGGTTTACTTTTTCCCCATGTGAGAACCCCAATCTTTCTTTTGCTCTCTAATTATTTTAAAAAGTTAGAATTTTAAGAGCGGACTCACGTCCTTGTTTGCTGTCTGTGAGAATTCTGCCTTTTGATTGGCTGTTTCGACAGCCTATTGACGTCACAGCACTTCGCACAAGGGGATCCCATCAAGTTCCGTTGAATTGAATTCAAGGTCGGAAAACCCGACTGTACTTCGGGGCCAGCAGCAAACGCCTTCGCTTAGCTGCTGGCCACAAGCTTCGGGCCATAGGCTCCCAAATCCCTGCGGCAAGAGTGGGTGTAAGTCCCAATTGTCCGCCTGCTTCACGAAGACATGCAAGCCGTGATCCTGACCAATGGTTCCACCACAGACCCAATTCACGTACGAACCGGGGTCAAGCAAGGCTGTGTCATCGCACCAACGCTCTTCTCGATCTTCCTTGCTGCAATGCTCCATCTCATCCTCAGTAAGCTCCCCGCTGGAGTGGAGCTAATTTACAGAACAAACAGGAAACTGTTCAACCTCCGTCGCCTCCAGTCCAGATCCAAGGTCATCCCATCCTCTGTCGCCAAATTACAGTATACAGACGACGCTTGCGTCTGCGCTCACTCAGAGATCGAACTCCAAACTGTTGTATCCATGTGTTAATAGAGACACGGAAGGCAGGAGTTGGTTTCACAGGTGTTTACTGAACAAAGTCTGGAGGTGAACTAACAGATACAAGACAATATACAGGCTTATATAGCCCGAGTGGCCATTACCGGCATTACAGTACACAGGGGGCTCTTAAAGGCACATACACCACAATTCCTCCCCTTTTAGACAACCAGTACATAATATTTTAAGTAATCATTAATTAACATGTTACAAGAAAAATAATCTACACATTGCTGCAGTTAATCAATTATAAGTCAGTCTCTCTGGAGGCTTCCTGACTCGGTCCGGATAACGCCTCGGTGGTGTAGTAGTTTCTGGTGGTGTAGTAGGGTCTTTTGGCAAGGCTGATTCGGCTTGATTCGGAGGTAGATACTATGGGTATCTCTACTTCATCATTAGGCGCATAGAGTTGTGGTGTAGGTTGTCCCTTTTCGGATGACGCTATGATCTGGTCAGCATGGCGCCTTATTATGCTTTCTCCAATGTCCACGGTATACATCAGCGGTCCTAGTCGTGTGCAAATAGTTCCAGGCTGCCATTTCTCGGTACGGTAGTCCCGGGCCAAAACTTGTTGACCTATCTGGAAGGTTCCAGTTGGCCTTTCATTCATGCCTTGAAATTGCCTGTTCTCCACGTCCCTTCTGATGTTTGGCTTGATCAAATCCAGCCGGCATCTTAGGCTTCTATTGAAGAACATCATGGCGGGAGTTTGGTTTGTAACCACATGTGTTGCATTCCTGTATGCAAACAAGAAGTTATCTACCTTATGCTGAAGTTTTATGTCTTCATTACCCATGGCCTTTATGGCCTTCTTGAAGGTCTGGGCAAACCTTTCAGCCAATCCATTGGTGGCGGGATGGTATGGGGCGGACGTGTAGTGCTTAACCCCATTGTTTTTTAAGAACTTCCTGAATTCTTTGGACACAAATTGCGGTCCATTAGCAGAACAGATCTGTTCAGGCAGCCCATTCCTGGCAAATATGGTCCTTAATACTGTGATGGTTTTTTCCGTGGTGGTGGAGGACATCTTTATTACCTCCGGCCACTTGGAGTGTGCATCAACCACGATTAAGAACATTGAGTCCATAAATGGACCAGCAAAGTCGATGTGTACCCTTTGCCATGGAGATGAGGGCCACTCCCATGGATGTAGAGGGGCTTGTGGTGGGGTGTTTTGGACCTTCTGGCATCCTAGGCAGCTCTTGGTCATTTCTTCGATGTCTCCATCGATACCTGGCCACCACACAAACGCTCTGGCTAGGTTCTTCATTTTCACTCCACCCAGATGCCCCTCGTGAAGCTCCTTTAGCACTTTATCCTGGAGTTTGGGTGGAATCACCACTCTGGATCCACACATCAAGGTTCCTCGGCACACTGACAGCTGTTCTCTTCTTTGCGAGAATGCTGGCAACAGTGTTCGCCATGTGCTGGCCATCCCTTCACCGTTAAATCGTAGACTCGTGAGAGTCGGGTCATTTCTCGTTTCCTTTTCAATGGCAGAATTTGTTACTGGTAGACATTCCACTATGGTTGAGTGGAACATCTCCACTGGTCCACTGTAGGTGCCTTTTCTACCATTGGCAACGGTAGGCACGATAAACCATCAGCATTCCCATGCTGTTTTGATCCTTTGTATTCTATGTCATATTGGTGTGCCCCTAGGAAAAGGGACCACCTCTGTAGCCTTTGCGCTGTCATAATGGGAACACCCTTTTTAGGGTTGAATATGGAGATGAGGGGTTGATGGTCAGTCAACAAGGTAAATTTTTGTCCGTGTAGGTAATGGTTGAATTTCTTCACTCCCCATACCAGGCTGAGTGCTTCCCTGTCGATCTGGGCATAGTTACGCTCAGCTGAGTTCAATGAGCGTGACGCAAAAGCTATCGGCCGCTCCGAGCCATCAGGGAATCTATGCGATAATACCGCTCCTACGCCGTAAGGGGATGCATCGCACGCCAGTCTGATTGGCAGTGATGGGTTGTAATGAGCCAAAACTTCCTTGGACATGATCAAGTCTTTGCATTTATGGAATGCACGTTTACAGTCTTCGATCCATTTCCAAATTACTCCCGTTTGTAGCAGTTCGTTAAGAGGGTGCAGAAGAGTTGATAAGTTCGGTAAAAATTTATGATAGTAATTTATCAATCCCAGGAACGACCTTAATTGTGAGACATTTTCAGGTGCTGGGGCTTTTATGACCGCTTCAATTTTTTCAGGTGACTTATGCAACCCTTCCTCGTTAATTATATGGCCACAATATATTTGTTTCTGGAAAAATTCGCACTTGGGGCGATTTGCTCGTAGGCCCCGTTCTCTCAGCCTAGTGAGCACCTGCTCCAAATTGGCAAGGTGCTCGTTGTCGTTTTTTCCTGTTACAAGGATGTCGTCGAGGTAGCATCGAGTCCCTGGAATCCCTTGGAGGACTTGCTCCATAGCTCTTTGCCAGATAGCTGGAGCTGATGCTACTCCGAAAACCAGTCGATTGTACTGGTACAGGCCTTTGTGTGTATTTATCGTGAGACACTTTTTAGAGGCCTCTTCAACCTCCATCTGTAGATATGCCTGTGCCAAGTCAATTTTGGTGAAACGTTTCCCTCCGGATAGTGAGGCGAAAATATCTTCTATACTCGGAAGAGGATACTGTACCGTGTGAAGGACCCGGTTTACAGTTACCTTGAAGTCCCCACAGATGCGAATTTTTCTCTGTTCTTCAGATTTATCATTATTCAACGTTTTCTTCATGACCAGGACGATGGGTGTTGCCCACTCGCTCCAATCTATCTTGGATAATACGCCTGCCTTTTCCAAATTCTCCAGCTCTGCCTCGACTGCTGGACGAATTGCGTATGGCACCGGCCTTGCCTTAAAAAACTTGGGAATTGCCGCATCGTCCACTTTTATTGACGCGGTGATGCCTTTCAAGGTTCCTAGTTTCTGTTGAAACACTTCCTTGGCGTTGGCCAAGATGTCCACTCCTTTCCTCCCCCCCCTTTCCTTTTGTTTCTCTCTCACACCTGGCAGCTATCTTTTGCCCTGCCAGTACACTTTACACCTAATCCCAGCCTATTACCATCTTGTCTAGCGTCTAATCTCTTTTACTTCTTTTGTTTCTTTTATTCTTTTGTCCAATCGCAGCCCTGGCTTCGATCTAGTTTCTTTTCTTTCCAGTTTTGAAGAAGGGTTCAACCCGAAACGTCAACTCAAATTTCTCTCCACGGATGTTGCCTGACCTGCTGAGTTTTTCCAGCATTTTCTGTTGTTATTTTGTCTTTTAATCATTCAGGTATGACGTCATCATCATTTTTTTTCTTACTGGTCACCGTCAGTGCCTGAATGGAGTGCCAGTCTAAACGTATCTTCCTGATCCATTCACGTCCCAACAGCGGTGGACCACCATCTTGCAGAACATATAAATACAACTTCTGTATTTCCTTGCCGTTGTATACAACAGGCACCCTTATTTTTCCTTTAGGGTATACTTTCTGCCCCGTATATGTTTTCAAGATAATGGATGTGTCTTTTAAAGGTATATGCGGAAATAGCCGCTCGTAATCCCGTCGATTTATGACGGTCAGAGCTGATCCTGTATCTAGCTCCATTTTAACTGGGGACCCCACTATCGTGAGGGTAACCCAAATGGTCTGGTAATCTTCTTTGGCAATTACATTATGTAATTTGAGACAGCTTAGTCTCTTGTTTCCGAAGTCGCTATTGCTCTTCTGCTCTTCGGAGCTACTGTCCGTCATCATTTGTACCTTTCTGTACTTTTCCTTATTGATTTTTTTCCTGTCCGTGGATTTTTTGTGTCCAGACCGGCATACACATGCAATGTGTCCAATCTTTCCGCATTGCCTGCATGCTTTGTCCTTGAACCAGCAGTCCCTCTGGTCATGGGTGGATCTGTCGCAGCGATAACATCTCTCGAAACCCTGTGTCATTTCATGGGTGCCGAAGTCCTGTGTCTTTTGCTGTATCTCTGCAGCTCCTCTTGCGGCTGCTTTGATACAGCCATACTGAAAGCCTTGTCCAGTGTCAAATCTTTCTCAGAAAGCAGCCTTTTCTGTGTTCCTTCACTTAGGAGACTGCAGACGAATTTGTCTCAAAGAGAATCTGCCAGTCCTGCCCCGAATTGGCAGTGCTTTGATAGCTTCCTTAATTCGGTGAGGTAATCAGCGTTACTTTCATTCTTGTGCTGATTCCACTTGAAGAATTTGAATCGTTCTGCTATCAGCAGCGGTGTTGGGTTTCAGTGCTCCTGTAGGGTATCAACAATCTCCTTAAAATTCTTGTCCTTTGGTTTGGCTGGAGTGATTAAGTTTCGTAACAGCCCGTATGTCTTTGCGCCCATTAGATTTAGAAGTACTGATGCCTTTTTATCATTTTCTATTCCATTTGCTGTGCAATATACCTCCACTCTTTCCACATATGTGGTCCAATCCTCTATATCGTTATTGAAAGCATTAATATTGCCAGCCTTAGGCATCCTGGAAATAAATGGCGCTTCCCGCGCTTTCCTTTCTTCCCTGCAGAAAAAAAATGGCGCTTCCCGCGCTTTCCCGCCGCTGCTGCTGCTGCTGACAATGCTGTTTTCCGCGGTTTTTATTTACAGGTGGAGACTCGTTCCCGCCAGACTCTTTGGGACTTTTCCCCCCCTCTGCTTGGTCCGAACGCCGACCTGCTTTGCAGTGCCGGCCTTCTCCCGAGTGCTCCCCCCCTCTGTCTCTGTTTGCCTCCGCCTTCGCTGCTTGGCCCCGCTGCAGAGCCAGCCGATGGTGCCCCAGCCTGCCGCCCAGGAAGGATTATTGCAGTACCTGCCACCAGCTCGGCTAGCTGGTGAAACCACAGTTTTTTGTTTTTTTTTCTTTCTTGCTTTTCTTCGACTTTCGTCTGAGGAATCGATCTCCTTGAGGTGCTGCCGAATTGCAGGTAAGTCCATTTCCAATTCATCGCCACTGTTGTATCCGTGTGTTAAGAGAGACACGGAAGGCAGGAGTTGGTTTCACAGGTGTTTACTGAACAAAGTCTGGAGGTGAACTAACAGATACAAGACAATATACAGGCTTATATAGCCCGAGTGGCCATTACCGGCATTACAGTACACAGGGGGCTCTTAAAGGCATATACACCACACAAACCATCGTCAACATCTTCACCGAAGCGTATGAGAGCATGGGCCTTACACTAAACATCCGTAAGACAAAGGTCCTCTACCAACCTGCCCCCGCCACATAGTACTGCCCCCCGATTATCAAAATCCATGACAAGGCCTTCGACAACGTGGACCACTTTCCATACCTCGGGAGCCTACTGTCAACAAGGGCAGACGTTGATGATGAAGTCCAACACCGCCTTCAGTGTGCCAGTGCAGCCTTCGGTCGCCTGAGGATGAGAGTGTTTGAAGACCAGGACCTCAAACTCGGCACTAAGCTCATGGTCTACAGAGCAGCAGTGATACCCGCCCTGCTGTATGCATCAGAGACATGGACCATGTACAGCAGGCACCTCAAAGCATTGGAGAGGTACCACCAACGTTGCCTCCACAAGATCCTGCAAATCCATTGGCAGGATAGGCGCACCAACGTCAGTGTTCTTGCTCAGGCCAACATCCCCAGCATCGAAGCTTTGACCACGCTCAATCAGCTCCGATGGACGGGTCACATTGTCCGCATGCCCGATACGAGGCTTCCAAAACAAGCACTCTACTCGGAACTCCGACACGGCAAGAGAGCCCCAGGTGGGCAGAGGAAACGCTTCAAGGACACCCTCAAAGCCTCCTTGAAAAAGTGTAACATCCCCACCGACACCTGGGAATCCCTGGCCCAAAACCGCACAAAGTGGAGGAGAAGCATCCGGGAAGGCGCCGAACACCTCGAGTCTCTTCGCCGGGAGCCAAGCGCAGGCAGCGCAAGGAGTGCACGTCAACCCAAGCACCCCACCCACCCGCCCCTTCAACCACCATCTGCCCCACGTGTGACAGAGACTGTAGGTCCCGCATTGGACTAATCAGTCACCTGAGAACTCATTTTTAATGTGGAAGCAAGTCATCCTCGGTTCCGAGGGACTGCCTAAGAAGTCCCAATTCCGTCTGAAGGGAGGCTGGACTTTTGGGCTAGAATATGGCTCTGTTGGAATTCTAATCTGCTTAGACCAGGCCTTTAAATTCTGGTTGGGGTCACATGGGCAGATCTTCTGCCCACCACACCCCTCACACGTCAAGGCAGCAGGTTGGACCAAATTCCAGCCTTCTCGGAAAAGTTCCTTTATTTATGCCCTTGAAAAGCCTCAGCGGAACTCAAGTCAGCCACTATGCTTTCTGAAAGCCCCAAACCTTCTCTAGCAAGTGTGGCTTCAGTGGGAGCTAAAGACTGTATAAACATTTTTTTTTTGGCCCTTTGGACTTCAGGTGGAGTGCCAATGCACTGCTCCACCTAAGGGTGGATTGGCTCGGGCCAATGCAGCCACTGCTGATGTGCCCCTGGAGGAGCCAGCGTCTCGCCCCAGATATGCAAATTACCCCATCTCTGGGATTTGGGACGGAGTCTCTAGCCTTGGATAAGGGTGGATGTGGATTCCACTCTGCCATACCTACACTGACACACTGGCTGAGCATGCCTTGATGCAGCATCCATTTTAAATGGGCAGGCAATGACTTCAGTATATTCCTGGTGAAAACATGGGAAACGGCATGGATAGGTACTTTACATGTATTTGTATCAATTTGGAAGGTTTAATAAGACTATTACACAAGTCATGTGATTAGCCTCAGCACATTAAATGAACACCAGGCAGAAAATACCACTCACTGTATTAGGCAAGAAATGGGTCTGAAGGCAGTTCTCTGCCCAACTCACATAATGTGTGCCAGTGTTAATGGTACAGCCAAACCGAGGATTCACAATTAAAGCTTTAACCAAAGCTGCTGATCCATAGGATAAAGCAAATACATACAATCATACCATCGATCTTATTGGTCTAATAATATAAAGACCTGGACTAATAATCCAGACAACACAAGCTGGTACCAGTAAAAGTAACCATGAAGCTGTTGGATTGTCGTAAAAACCCATCTGGTTCACTAATGTTTCTTAGGAAAGGAAATCTGGCATCCTTACTTGGTCTGGCCTATATGTGACTCCAGTCTCACGCCAATGTGGTTGACATTTAAGTGCCCTGTGAAGTGACCCAGCAAGCCACTCAAGGGAATTTGGAGAGTGTGCGAGTCTATGGCAAGTACTGGGTGAGTATTAGCTGTAAAAAGTGAAATTTAGTTTAACATTTTGAATTTAACCTCGAACTTTAAAAACTGCAGTTAACAGAAACTGCCTGCCAGTGGCAGTTAGCTGTCAGTCATCTGTAATTGCTTGTCTTAAATAGGTGCTAATTACTATGAGCAGGGAGCTGACACTGCACTTGTAAATTGGGTATGGCTCCAAGTGTATAAAAGATCTTAAACGGACTGCTTCTAAACAGAGTGATAAAGTTGGAAATTTGGAGAGAGTGTGAAGGAGGTGCTGTTTCTTGCCTCCACTACTTGTAGTGCTTTGTATTACAGGTAAATATTTAATTTCATCTACCTAGAACTTAAACTAGATCTAGTAATTAGTTAAAAAAGAAACTATTAACCAAGTTACTTAAATACATAAATTTAATTAAATAAATAAAACAAGGTTATATAGGTTACAAGCTCAACACCATCCAGGACAAAGCAGCCCACTTGATTGGCACCCCATCCACCTCCTTAAACCTTCACTCCCTCTACTACCGGCGCACTGTGGCTGCAGTGTGTACCATCTACAAGATGCACTGCAGTAACTCGCCAAGGCTTCTTCGACAGCACCTCCCAAAACCACGACCTCTACCACCTAGAAGGACAAGGGCAGCAGATGCATGGGAACACCATCATCTCCAAGTTCCCCTCCAAGTCATACACAATCCCGACTTGAAAATGTATCACCGTTCCTTCATTGTCACTGGGTCAAAATCCTGGAACTCCCTCCCTAACAGCACTGTGGGAGTAACTTCACTACGTGGACTGTAGTGGTTCAAGAAGGTGGCTCACCACCACCATCTCAAGGGCAATTAGGGATGGGCAATAAAGCTGGTCTTGCCAGCGATGCCCACATCCCATGAATGAATAAAAAAAATATAGGGATGGCAGTGCAGTTGGTGTGTTGCAACTGCAGCATGTGGGAATTTGTGGAGAGCATCGCGATCCTGGACAGCCACATCTGCAATAAGTGTCTGCATCTTGAGGAACTTTAGCTCAGAGTTGTTGAGCTGGAGTCTGAGGTGCCGATATTGCGGGGCATCAGGGAGAGGGAGAGTTATCTGGACACTTTGAACCAGGAGGCAGCCACACCCCTTTGATTCGGTAATGGTACAGGTCTGGTTAGTGGTCAGGGATAGGAGGATGTGACTGCAACTCAGATGCAGTGCTGTAGGAGTCAACAGGTATGAGGTTCTTGCTGCCTGTGTGGATGAGGGTGAAGTCTGCAGGGTGGATGTGCAAACTGACCATGGCACCATGGTATAGGAGGCCATTCAAGTGGGGGGAGTGAAAAGTAATGCTGTAGTGGTAGGGGACTATATAGTCGGGGATAGATACTGTTCTCTGCAGCCTCGACCGGGAAGTCCGAAGGCTGTGTTGCCTGACTGGTGCCAGGGTTAAGGATATCTCCTCGTGGCTGGAGAAGAATTTTGAGTGGGAGTGGGAGCGGGAGCGGAAGGATCTAGTTGTCGTGTTCCATGTAGGAACCAATGACATAGCTGGAATTGGAATGTGGTTCTGCTGAGAGAGTTTGAGGAGCTAGGGACCAAATTTGAATATTTTTAATGCAGAGGTAGATAGATTCTTGATAAGTTAGGGGGGTGAAAGGATATCGGGGGTATGCGGGAATGTGGAGTAATCGGATCAGCCATGATCTTATTGAATGGTGGAGCAGGCTCGAGGGGCCGTGTGGCCTACTCCTGCTCCTAACTCGTATGTTCGTATGTAATTAAAATGCTGAACCTCAAAGGTAATAATATCTGGATTGTTACCTGAGCCAAGTGCAAATTGGCACAGGGACAAGCAGCTCATGCATGGCTCAAAGAGTGGTGTGGGTGGAAGGGGTTTTGATTCATGGGGCACTGGCACCAGTACTGGGGAAAGAGGGAGCTGTTCCGTTGGGACAGGCTCCAATTAAACTGGGCTGGGACCAGTGTCCTGGCAAATCAAATAACTAACTAGGGCAGTAAATAGGGCTTTAAACTAAAGAGCAGGGGAGAGGGCAGATGAGGAAATTTAGAAATCCAAAGAGAAAAGTCAAGGCAATGGAGCAGTGTAGCAATTTGGGTGAAGATAAGCAGAGTGTGACCGGAAGGGACAGAGAGTTTAATAGTAATATTCGTTTTGAATACCTCTTAATGTCTCTTCACTTCTCTTTTGTTCTCTCATCCCCATTTCCCAGCCCCCAAACTGGCCTTTCAATCTGTTTCATTTCCTGTGCTTTTTCAGTCCTGACGAAGGGTTTCAACCTGAAACGTTGACTCTATTTCTCTCAGCGGATGTTGCCTGGCCTGCTGAGTTTTTCCAGCATTTTCTGTTGTTATTTAGGCTATTTTAGATCTTGTATTATATAATGAGATATGGTTAATTAGTAATCTCTTGTAAAAGATCTTCTAGGGAAGAGTGATCATAACATGATAGAATTTCACATTGGGTTTGAGAGTGAAATACTTACATCTGAAACAACTTAAATAAAGACAATTACATAGATATGTGAGGTGAGTTGGCTAAGGTAGATTGGGAAATTAGATTAAAAGCTATGATAGTAGATAAGCAGTGGCAAACATTTTTTAAAAATTCCAAAATTCTTGACACATATACTTTCTGTTGAGAAATAAAAAGTCCATGGGAAAAGTGATCCATCCATGGCTGACTGAAGAAGTTAAGGATAGTATTAGATTAAACGAGGCTTATAATGTTGCAAAGAATAGTAGTAAGCCTGAGGATTGGGAGAGCTTTAGAAACCAGCAAAGGATGACCAAAAAATTGATAAAAAGGGATAAAATAGAATATGAGAGTAAACTAACAAGAATTATAAAAACAGATTGTAAGAGCTTCTACAAGTATGTAAAAAGGAAGAGAGTAGCAAAAGTAAGCCTTTGTCCCTTAGAGGCTGAAACAGGAGAAATTATAATGGGGAACAAGGAAATGGCTTGAGACATTAAACAAATTTTTTGTATCTGTCTTCACAGTAGAAGACACATAAAGCATACCAAAAATAGTGAGGAATCAAGGGGCTAATGAGAGTGAGGAACTTAAAGTAATTAATATCAGTAGAGAAAATACTTGAGAAACTAATGGGACTAAAAGCTGACAAATTCCCTGGACCTGATGGATTACATCCTAGGGTTCTAAAAGAGGTGGGTACAGAGATAGTGGATGCATTGGTTGTGATCTTCCAAAATTCCCTAGATTCTAGAACAGTCCCAGCGGATTGGAAGGTAGCAAATATAACCCCGTTATTCAAGAAAGGAGGGAGAGAGAAAACGGAGAACTACAGGCCAGTTAGCCTGACATCAGTCATCGGGAAAATGTTGGAATCCATTATTAAGAAAATGGTATCAGGGCACTTAGAAAATCATAATATGATTAGGCAGAGTCAACATGGTTTTATGAAAGGAAAATCATGTTTAACAAATATATTAGAGTTTTTTGAGGATGTAACTAGCAGGGTAGCTAAAGGGGAAACAATGGATTTAGTTTATTTGGATTTCCAAAAGGCATTTGATAAGATGCCACATAAAAGGTTGCTAGGTAAGATTTGGGCTCATAGGGTTGGGAGTAATATATTAGCATGGATAGAGGATTGGTTAACGGACAGAAAACAGAGAGTAGGGATAAACATGTCATTTTCCGGTTGGCAGGCTATAACTAGTGGAGTGGCGCAGGGATCAGTGCTTGGGCCTCAGCTATTCACAATCTAAATGAATGACTTGGATGAGGAGATCGAGTGCAATGTATCCAAGTTTGCTGACGATACAAACCTAGGTGGGAAAGTAAGATGTGAGGAGGACACAAAGAGCCTGCAAAAGGATATCGACCAGCTAAGTGTGTAGGTACAGCAAGCAATTAGGAAGGCAAATGGAATGTTGGCCTTTATTGCTAGAGGGTTGGAGTACAAGAGTAAGGAAGTCTTACTACAATTGTACAGGGCTTTGGTGAGGCCGCACCTAGAGTACTGTGCACAGTTTTAGTCTCCTTATCCGAAGAAGAACATACTTGTCTTGGAGGCGGTGCAACGAAGGTTTACTAGATTGATCCCTGGGATGAGAGGGTTGTCCTATAAGGAGAGATTGAGTAGATTGGGCCTATACTCTTTGGAGTTTAGAAGAATGAGAGGTGATCTCATTGAAACATATAAGTTTCTGAGGGGGATTGACAGGATAGATGCTGAGAGGTTGTTTCCCCTGGCTGGAGAGTCTAGAATTAGAGGGCCTAGTCTCAGGATAAGGGGTCGGCCATTTAAGACTGAGCTGAGGAGGAATTTCTCCACTCAGAGGGTTGTGAATCTTTGGAATTCTCTACCCCAAAGGGCTGTGGATGCTGAGTCGTTGAGTATATTCAAGGTTGAGATAGGTAGACTTTTGGACTCTAGGGGAATCAAGGGATATGGAGATAGGGCAGGAAAATGGAGTTGAGGTTGAAGATCAGCCATGATCTTATTGAATGATGGAGCAGGCTCAAAGGGCCATATGGCCTACTCCTGCTCCTAATTCTTATGTTCTTAACTAAGGATGGTCAATAGTTACCGGCCTTGCCAGCAACTTCCACATTCCGAGAATGAATTTTTTAAAAATTGCATTATTAATCTCCTGAGATAAAACCCATTATAAATGTTTTGCATGGATCTATTTCCACTTCTTATATCAGCACAATAGAACGTGCTGACTTGTTAAACTCTACTTAGCAAGAAATGTTTCCTTAGCCACCGCTATCCACAGCAATATAATTTTTGTTCATGTTCTTAAGGCATTGCGTTCAATAGAATAACTCCCACAACTTTGCTCAAGGGTTGAGAAGAGGAGGCCGAAGTGAGCAAAAGGGCACAGCCAAGTCAGGGTGGTGAGTGATTGGCAGGCAATTGTCAGGGACTGTCAACGAGTTGGTGTCCGAGGGAGTGAGCATGAGGAGGGGAGTGTAGCACTTTATTGGCTTCCAGTCTGGGTGTAGTTTCTCTCTGAATATCCAAACACAGTTTACAAAATGTCTTTGCATATACAGGGTATACTGTATAAAATACTTAATACCTTTATTTAACCATTGCACTCAGTGTTTTCCATATTTGTTTAAAACATTGTAAAATATAAAAACATACTGACATCAAGAGCCACCGATTGCTTTGCCCAGGACTTCTTCACTTGGTTGTACATTATTGTATTGTTGATGCCAAGACCACAGAAAATGACAAAGGCCTAGAGCAAGCAAAAAGAAAACACATCAGCACCTTAGCAAGAAATCATAGACAACTTTACAGTTGCAACCAGGTACAGAACTATCAATGACTGCCAAATGGCAGCTGTTCTGGACATTTAAATATATCTTATGAATACACTCTAAATATTTAAATATGTGTCACGAATATACTCAGGAAGATGCTCATCATTTTATTTGGTTAGATGGATCATTTCTGATGTAAAATATTTAATCACAGATTCTGAGTGAACAAACCATTGATTGCTTGTACAGATTCGGATTAAGAGCTCAAACTCCAGAAGATGTAACATGTACTATTTCATTGGTACCATAGAGAGCACAGTGAGTCTGGATCCTGTCAGATTGTGACTAATGTACTGACATTATCTGCAACTATCATCAATTGAAGAAAATATCTGGACAAATTGCAATTCCAGCACACTGTAACACATGAAATGTGCATTACTTTTAATGTGTTTGGTTTGGGAAAACTGTTTCAGACCAGATTATCTGGACAAATTGGCTATACTATAAGAGGAGTACAATTTATTCCTTTCACTTAGAAAGAGAATCTTAATATCAAGTTCCCTTATAAAATATTGCACACAATTATTAATACCTTTATCAGTCTTTAGGTTTTTAGTTTTGCTATGTTGATTAATTTTTCATAGTAAAAAGGAAATACAATCAATATATAATTCAACGCACAAAGTAATATGCAACATATACACCTTGAAATTCCTTAGAGATTCTCCCAACCCACCCTTTGTAACTTCGGCAGAAGAGCATTGGAAACGCTGGTGAAACGGCATAAACGCTCTTTGTGCAGGGTTTCCGCCGAAGTTACGGTGGGGATCAGGCGAACCCTGTCGAACTCCATGGAGTTCTGGTTGTGACACGACAAATAAGCACAAGAGAGAACAAAATGAATGTCCACTACGTTCCTTCATCATGTTAGAAAACATTGTTTAACAATGTCCCCTTGCCAGACTAAGACTAAACTATTGTTGAGTAAGAAGTACTTGAATTATATCTGTTCAAGCTGCAGCTGACCAGGAAATGTTTAATACTGACACTGATTCCAAAAAGTAGAAACATTTTCTGATCCCAACACCAGCATCCCTCACCTCAATAAGCATAAAAAATACATCAAATGTTTCCTTACCTCATCCCCACGATCTTGCCCATCATTCCCAAATCTTGCCTGTACAATTTCTTCATTACATTCTGTACGTGTCATGTCACTATGCTCAAATAATATACTACAGGTTTCCACAAATTGCCAAATAAGCCACTGCATAAACAAAAGAAATATATTCTTTTCTTGAGAAACTGTGACGCACATCTCCAATCAACACTTGAAAGTGTTGGAGAGAAGTAGCTCCATCTTTAATGCAATGCTCTTCCAAGCACCATATTTGTATCCTATCCTTTGACCCAAGTGCTTGCTTTATAGGAGTACAAATTTGTAAAATTACCCCTTTGGTTTTCATCGGGAAGCCCCAGCAGTTGGAAGATTGCTTTGTACCTCACGTCAAAACCACCACCACTACGCCACCTCTGAGTGTGGTGTGAATAATGTCGTATGAATAATAGTTACAAGAGTTGACGTTTAAAATCTTTGCTGATGTTGATGTGCACGACTCAGGTGAGGAAAGGTATTTATGTCAGTTTTGTGGCATCTGAGGCTCTTTCTAATTGATGTCTCAATAGAATTCTGCTGTGCCAATGCAAAGAACACTAGTAGCACATTGAAGTGGGAAGATTTCCTCAGCACACTAAATGCAACAAAATCAGGAACCCATTTCTAAATAACAGGTTTATAATTTTGTTACACATGGCGCACAGAGAAAATCTTCCCCCATAATTGACTCATTATTGGTGTTCTGCACCACTGAATAAAAGAACATTTTTAGGGCGTTGATGTTATATACTGTATAGTCATACAGCATTGCTACTGATGCACTAAAAATAATTACAGTTCAACCCTGATTCTGATAATGCTGATTCAGCCCCCTCTTTTGAGTTTGGTGATTTGTCATAGTCCATTCCCTTAATAATGTAAAAATTAAAATACTTTAAAATTACCAGAAATTGTTAGGGATAAATGGATATTTAAGTTAATCGTCATTCTTTGAACAGTTTAATTAATGAATGGGTTATCTGGTATCAGTATTTCTCTAAGTATTAGACTTCTGATGGGAAAAACACTGCTATGAATATCAATGTATTTACCACCAGTGACTGCCATTGTTACATTGCTTTTCACAGGCCTCATAATGTGAACAATCATACATTCAACCAATCAGCTAAGTGAAACAGATAAGCATTAAGGGGCACTTTGCAATTGATATTTAAACTCCAAGGCCTAGAAATTGGGTTGGGGCGCCAAAGTGGCGCAAAAGTCGGCGGAGCGCAGGATTTAGCGCAGCGATCGGAGTGATACCGATCGCCAGAAATTCAGTTTCAGTGCCGCTCGAGGGACACGGGGCGAGGCTCGAGGCGCTCCGCGTCCCTCTTAGGGCGCCGAAACTGATTATCGCAGCGTAACGTGCCGCAGCGCCACATGCTGCGGCACGGCACGCTGCGGTACTGCAAGCCTTCCTCCCACTGTTAAGGGGGAGGTGCCTGCAACAGCGCGATCCCCAATCGCGAGTGCCAGCAAATGAGCCCGGCACCAAGGAGAAGTGCCGGGCTCTCGGGAAACAGCCGGCAATGCCGCGGGGGGGGGGGGGGTTTAGGAGGCCGGGGACGGAGGTGCTGGCAGGCGGCCACCGAAAAAGCGGCCGCCCCGCACCTCCACCTTAACTTGCGCCGCTGCCGGCACAGTAAGGCCCCGTGAACCGGGCGCGGGTAGCGAGCGGCGCAACTGCGGCGTTCGCTAACAAATATCGCGAACGGGGCACGAATGGGGCGCTGCGCACACCGATGACGTCATCGGTGGCGGCGCAGCGCAAATGCCTAACGCCACCATTAGCGCCCCTACTGAATATCGCCGCAGACGCAGCCAGTGGCACTACAGCCACTGACTGCCTCTTTAGGCGCTAACAGGTGGCGCTACTCACCCAATTTCTCCCCCCAAAAGCCGTATGCAACAATCAGTTTATTGCTCAGACTTGCGTCAGTAAAGTGTCAAAGTCAGGCTGTATGCCACAGAATACAGAGAAATGATATTGGGTCAAATGATCAGGACAATGAAACAGTTTGGGTGGAGGTAAGGAATAATAAGGGGAAAAAACACTAGTGGGCGTAGTCTATAGGCCTCCGAACTGTGGCAACTCTGTTGGACGGAGTATCAATCAGGAAATAGTTGAGGCTTGTAATAAGGGAACATCTATAATTATGGGGGATTTTAACTATCATATTAATTGGACAAATCAAATTGGGCAGAGCAGCCTTGAGGATGAGTTCATTGAGTGTATTAGGGATGGGTTTCTTGAGCAGTATGTAACTGAACCGACCAGGGGGCAGGCAACCTTAGATCTGGTCCTGTGTAACGAGAAAGGATTAATTAAAAATGTCCTAGTAAAGGATCCCCTTGGAATGAGTGACCATAACATGGTTGAATTCCATATTCAATTAGAGGGTGAGAAGGTTGGATCTCAAACAAGCGTGCTAAGCTTGCATAAAGGAGACTATGAAGGTATGAGAGCAGAATTGAGTAGAGTGGATTGGGAAAATAGATTAAAGGGTAAGACGATACATGATCAGTGGTGTACATTTAAGGAGTTATTTTACAACTTCCAAAAAATATATATTCCACTGAGAAGAAAAGGGTGTAAAAGAAAAGACAGCCATCCGTGGCTAAGTAAAGAAATTAAGGATAGTATTCAACTAAAAACAAGGGCATATAAGGTAGCCAAACCTAGTGGGAGGATAGAGGATTGGGAAAACTTTAAAAGACAGCAAAAAATAACAAAAAGATTGATTAAGAAAGGGAAGATAGATTATGAAAGTAAATTAGCAAAAAATATAAAAACAGATAGTAAGAGTTTTTATAGTTATATAAAAAGAAAAAGGGTGGCTAAAGTAAATGTTGGTCCCTTAGAGGATGAGACCGGAAAATTAATGGTGGGAAATATGGAGATGGCAAAAACACTGAATGAATATTTTACATCAGTCTTTACATTAGAAGACACTAAGAATATCCCAACACTGGACAAACAGGGGGCTAAAGGGGGGGAGGAGCTAAACACGATCAAAATCACTAAGGAAGTGGTACTCGGTAAAATAATGGGACTCAAGGCGGATAAATCACCCGGACCTGATGGCTTACATCCTAGGGTCTTGAGGGAAGTGGCGGTAGGGATTGTGGATGCATTGGTAATAATTTTCCAAAACTCCCTGGACTCGGCAATGGTCCCGGCAGACTGGAAAACTGCTAATGTAACACCCTTATTTAAAAAGGGCAGTAGACAGAAGGCTGGAAACTATAGACCGGTTAGCCTAACATCTGTGGTAGGTAAAATTTTGGAGTCCATTATTAAGGAGACAGTAACAGGACATTTGGATAATCATAATTTAATAGGACAAAGTCAGCATGGTTTTATGAAGGGGAAGTCATGTTTGACAAATTTGCTGGAGTTCTTCGAGGAAGTAACATATAGGGTGGATAAAGGGGAACCAGTGGACGTAGTGTATTTAGACTTCCAAAAGGCATTTGACAAGGTGCCACACAAAAGATTATTGCTTAAGATAAAAAATCACGGGATTGGGGGTAATATTCTGGCATGGATAGAGGATTGGCTATCTAACAGAAGGCAGAGAGTTGGGATAAATGGTTCATTCTCAGACTGGCAATCAGTAACTAGTGGTGTTCTGCAGGGGTCAGTGCTGGGTCCCCAACTCTTTACAATCTATATTAACGATTTGGAGGAGGGGACCGAGTGTAACATATCAAAGTTTGCAGATAATACTAAGATGGGGGGGAAAGTAGTGAGTGAGGAGGGCATAAAAAACCTTCAAGGGGACATAGACAGGCTAAGTAAGTGGGCAGAGATTTGGCAGATGGAATACAATACTGGAAAGTGTGAGGTTATGCACTTTGGCAGGAAAAATCGTAGAGCAAGTTATTATCTTAATGGCAAGAAACTGGAAAGTACTGAAGTACAAAGGGATCTGGGGGTCCTGGTGCACGAAACTCAAAAGGTTAGTATGCAGGTGCAGCAAGTGATTAAGAAGGCCAATGGAATGTTGGCTTTCATTGCTAGGGGGATAGAATATAAAAATAGGGAGGTATTGCTTCAGTTGTACAAGGTATTGGTGAGACCGCACCTGGAATACTGCGTACAGTTTTGGTGTCCATACTTAAGAAAGGACATACTTGCTCTCGAGTCAGTACAAAGAAGGTTCACTCAGTTAATCCCGGGGATGAGGGGATGGACATATGAGGAGAGGTTAAGTAGATTGGGACTCTACTCATTGGAGTTCAGAAGAATGAGAGGCGATCTTATTGAAACATATAAGATTGTGAAGGGGTTGGATCGGGTGGATGCAGGGAAGATGTTCCCGATGATGGGTGAAACTAGAACTGGGGGGCATAGTCTTAGAATAAGGGGCTGCTCTTTCAAAACTGAGATGAGGAGGAACTACTTCACTCAGAGGGTGGTAGGTCCATGGAATATGCTGCCCCAAAAAACTGTAGAAGCTACATCATTACATAAATTTAAAACAGAAATAGACAGTTTCCTAGAAGTAAAGGGAATTAAGGGTTACGGGGAGCGGGCAGGAATTTGGACATGAGTCTAGGTTCGGATCGGTCACGGCCCTGTGGGTAGCAGAGCAGGCCCAGGGGCCGTGTAGCCTGATCCTGCTCCTATTTCGTGTGTCTAATTCTGTTAGATGCAGGAGATGGTTCTGTGATAGTGGATTGGCGGTTAGGATCAGATCAGCCATGATCTTATTGAATGGCGGAGCAGGCTCGAGGGGCCGATTGGCCTACTCCTGCTCCTATTTCTTATGTTCTTATGTTCTTATGTAGAATGGGATAAATAATGCATTTTTGAACAGGCACGAGTACAATTTGCAATCATTATAGTGTAGGAAAATTAATAATCTCACCTCAAACAATCTTTGATCGGCATCATCAAATGTTTTTCTATCCAACTTGTTAAGTATCTGAGCAACTCCTATAGCAGAAAAACAAGTTTAAATATTCAACTGTTATTGTTTCTGGGATTTAAAGAATTTTCACTCTTTGATTTCCTTTTATAGCAGGTAAAGCTCATTACTACACTGCATTGATACTGATTATAACTCATTTGTTCCCTATCATTGTAGAGTAGGTGCAAGAAATAACAAATACAAAAATCTATTTTGAATATTACAATGCAAAATTATGTTGGACACAATGAACTAATTTTATATAGATGATTACCCACACTAATCAATAGCTAACAAAATATTGATTTCTGGAGCTCAGCAAGCAAATGTAGTCAAGATGATGTAATGACACATTACAAAGCCTTCAGGCTCTTTAATATCAACTCCACACAATATTTCAGAGTTCTCAGGCTCGAGAACTTGTTATTAATGCTCTGTTCTTAATGCACAATTGCTCCTGATCTGGCTCAGCTTGCTTGGAAATAAGTATAGGAGTGCACTGGGGGCAATTTTACTTTGAATTTGCATTTTGATTCAGAGGCTCAAACATTTTGATAATCATAATCTAAAATGTAATACTGAGTTTGGTGTTTGAGCAATCGAATAGTCACCCCTCCCCAAATGATCTCGGACCTAACTGATTCTTCTGAACTCAGAGCGTCCTAATGTCCAGAATTCAAAATGAGCTAGAAGCAGTGCCTGCATTCCAGCACAAACTATGATGAGAACTGTGACAAGTCCGATTAACTGCAATGGTAAGGAAAATACTGCTGTCCTTTAAAGGAGTAATACCATCCCAAAGGCTAGGGTAAAAGGGTGGGCAACTATGATAACAACATTAAAAAAATTATGATATTACCTGTAGTGATAGTGCTATTCAACATGAAACATTGAATAATCACCAACACAAAAATATTTAAACAGTGCAGGCTTCACATACAAGCTTCAGGAAATCAAGCCTTGCACACTAGAAGTTCCCAATAACAATTTGTCAAGTCTATCCTGCTGAGATATATTTGTCACACATTTTACTGACTGCCCATTATGTGTTATTCCACCTGTATGATGCACATCCTAGCAGCCAATAATCAGTGTTAAAAGTCTCTTTCCACGTAAGTAGTGATGTTGTAAAAAATAATTCACAGTATTAAATTACATTACCACATTTCATAAAAAGATTAGTTGCCTATACGTATGGAACTAGAAGATGTTATTTATGATAGGGATTCCAAGCAAAGCCTTCAATTTGTTCAAAGACACTGATGCCAATTTCTGCACTCAGCCTCAATCAGCTAAATCTGCACCCACCAAATCTAGCATCTTCCTGGTCTGAATAGTTGAGCTACTCGCTAGATAAAGCCACCAGGACAGCCAGATTCCGTACCCCACTACCCCCGCGCCCCCCCCGCCCCCTAAATTGGAGGAGCAGCTAGTTACTAGGGGGCATAATCTTAGAATAAGGAGCTGCCCTTTCAAAACTGAGATGAGGAGAAACTTCTTCACTCAGAGGGTAGTTAATCTATGGAATTTGCTACCTCAGAGAGCTGTGGAAGCTGCGACATTAAATAAATTTAAAACGGAGATAGACAGTTTCCTAGCTGATAAGGGAATAAGGGGTTACGGGAAGAGGGCAGGGAAGTGGACGTGAGTCTAGGTTCGGAACAGCCATGATCCTATTGAATGGCGGAGCAGGCCCGAGGGGCCGTATGGCCTACTCCTGCTCCTACTTCTTATGTTCTTATGTTCTTATGGATGTTGTTTAGAGCCAATATTCTTGTGCAGAAATGGGGGGGAATGAACGAAGAGAATTGCATCATGTATTTAAAGTGCCGCCTAAATTTGCTTTTTTGCATTGTGTGCAGCATCTGACAGAAAGCTACAGTTACTCACAGACACTATTCAGATTGCCCGTTTCACGGGTGCACACGCAGAGGAGGAAATCGGCATGAAGACCATTTTCTTGTGGATAAAAACATTATTAAATTTATGTCAGTGTCTCCACTCACCAATGATCTGATGATTACTGTTCCAGATGGGAACACACAACACTGAGCGTATGTGAAAACCAGACATCTGGTCTGCCTGAAAAGTAAACAGGCAGTGAAAATACGAGCATCATTAACATTTTATTTTTCCAGAAAATGAACAACATTATCTTTAAGACAAAATTCATTCTATAGTAATGTTGCATGATTATTTTAAAGCTTTGACGTACTCTTGTTGTGCACTGCAAAGATGTTTAACTCTTCCTTCTCCCCCTCCTAGTAGATGAGGATGAATTTTGTGACCGAGACTAAATAAGTATAGCCACTGTCTGATAATCAAGTAATAATAATACTTGCATTGATATAGTGCCTTATCATAGCAAAATATTTCAAAGCATGATGAATTATTTTCAAGTGCATTAACTGCTGTTGTGTAGGCAGATAAAGCAGCTCCGTAGCATCACCAAGATCGCGCAAACAACAATGAGATGAATATTTTTTGGTGGTTTTGTTTGACAGAAAAATGTTAGCCAGGAGAGCTCCCTGCTCTTCTTCAAATGGTGCCATGCGATCTTTAATATCCCCCTGGATACTATCACAGATGGATGGGAACTCATGTTTAATATCTATTCAAAAAGCCAGCACTTCTTACAATGCAGATACTCCATGAAGTGTCAGCCTAGGTTATGAGTTCAAATCCTGGTGGAGTAGGCATGAACCAAGACCTTCTGATCCGGAGGCAACATATATTACAAATTGAGTCAAACTGACACTGCGTGTAACACAAATTAAAAATTGAAGCAGGAGGTTTGTAAATTATTGTTTTAATTCACTTATAGGGAATTATTTTAAACCTGAAGTAAGTGTTTTGTACTGCAAACATGTTTAACTCTTACTAAAATTCATTGACTTTTTACAAATTATTTCCTTAATTTTTTCTTAATCTATTTGTGTCCCTATTTCCCAACTATTTTTTCATTCCTTTCACTTACTACCTCCTGGCCACTACGACATATCCCGTGTGGTTGGGAGGGCCTCAGCCACAGACTAGTTCAACAGATCACTTCATGCAGTAATTACACTGTTAGCCATTACGCTGTAAATTAGCCCGTTTCAAATCCCAATAGCGTTCGCATTTGAATTTTAAATATGCAAAATGTGGATATTCCAAAGTAGAAGAATAAATTCGACAACTCACAAGAAAAGCTGGGAAATATTTAAGATCTACCAGGGAACTCATCAAGGCTCATCCCTCTCTCCCATTAGACTGACTGGAAGTTGGATAGACATTCCTCACTCCCCTAAAGCACAACAAAACCTGGACCTTGGCTGCCCCCCCACTGCTAAATTCCCTATATATGAATAAAGGTATGACTATTTTTTTCTTATACCTAACAGAGTCAGTCCCTCAGACACCATTGCTACCAGTAAAATAAACCTGGAAAGAAACTTTTGCTACAATTTAGAAAATACCATTGCAGCACAGATGAAGTCAGGACTGAAGAATAGTCCTTCCTCACATCTGCATCACCACTTTAAAAAAAAATAGACTATTTTAAATCAGAACTGGTCCAAATTGGGTTATAGTTCAAACTTCTTCAAATATCTATTTTTTTGGCTCAGTAATCGCTGGTGTTAGAATTTGTATCCAGTGCTCATTCTTAATTTCAGCCAAGCCACACAAGGAAAAAGCTTGCATTTATATAGCACCTCATCACATCTTTCAAAAATGTCCCAAAGCATTTAGTGTAAAATGAATTGCTTTGAGGTAATTTCACTGTTGGTATGTAGGTAAACACAGCAGCCATTTTGTATATAACAATGTCCCACAAACAGTAATGAAATGAATAAATAGTTCATCTATTGCGTCGGTTGAAGGAACAACATTGGCCAGGATACCTTCTTCAGATAGTGTTGCAAGATCTCTAACATCCACCTGAACTGCTAAAGGATGCCTTGGTTTAACTTTTGATTCAACAGTACCACCTCTAAAAATGCAGAACTCCTTTAGTACTGCACTGAAGTTTCAGCCTAGATTATATAACCAGGACATAAATCCACAACTTTCTGTCTCAGAGTCCTACCAACTGAGCCAAGCTAACATTTGGACTTCTATTAAAGGGTAAGTTTGTCCATAATGGGAATGGAGTGAGAGAAAACTGTGCCACACTACTCAAATTCATCTCCTGATAAGGTGAGGCCACTAATGGCTGGTCTATGTCACGAACTGAGAGTGATTGTGTGAATAAGGTGAGGAGAAATTCTATTAATGTAGGGTATGAGAGACAATGGTATGAATTTTAACTGAGAGGCGGGTTGGGAGCCGGGGAGCTCGGAAGCGGTCGGGAAACTCGGGAGAACGGGTTTACCACAGGCCCTGCCGAATTTAACAGGTGGCCTGATTTGCATTCGAAACCTCTGTTTGAGAGGCTGGCTGGCTGTGGGCGGGTAAGCCAGTGGTGCTAGGCTGCAGAGAGGAGGGAGAGAGGGATCGCATGGGGGCTGGGGGGTCATCAGTGGGGACCGGAAGAGTGGGGTGGGGGGTGCCAGGTGACCATCAGAGGGCCGGAGTAATGGGGAGGGGGCTGGGTGATCATCGGAGGGTCGGAGCAGTGGGAGGAGGGGGCCTGGGTGACTATCGAGGGCCAGAGGAGTGAGGGGTGGGGAACAAGAGCCCCTTGGAGGGCCGAGGAGCAGGGGGTCTGGGTGACCATTGGAGGGCCGGAGGAGCGGGGGCCCTGGGTGACCATTGGAGAGCCGGAGGAGCGGGGGGGTGTCTGGGTGACCATTGGAGGACCGGAGGAGCGGGAGGTCTGGGTGACCATTGGAGGGCCGGAGGAGCGGGAGGTCTGGGTGACCATTGGAGGGCCGGAGGAGCGGGGGGGGGGGTCTGGATGACCATTGGAGGGCTGGTGGAGCAGGGGGTCTGGGTGACCATTGGAGGGCCGGGGGAGCGAGGGGTCTGGGTGACCATTGGAGGGCCGGAGGAGCGGGGGGTCTGGGTGACCATTGGAGGGCCGGAGGCGTGGGGGCCCTGGGTGACCATTGGAGGGCCGGAGGAGCGAGGGGTCTGGGTGACCATTGGAGGGCCGGAGGAGCGGGGGGGTCTGGGTGACCATTGGAGGGCCGGAGGAGTGGGGGCCCTGGGTGACCATTGGAGGGCTGGAGGAGCGAGGGGTCTGGGTGACCATTGGAGGGCCGGAGGAGCGAGGGTTCTGGGTGACCATTGGAGGGCCGGAGGAGCGGGGGGGGGCGGGGGTCTGGGTGACCATTGGAGGGCCGGAGGAGCGGAAGGTCTGGGTGACCATTGGAGGGCCGGAGGAGCGGGGCTCTGGGTGACCATTGGAGGGCCGGAGGAGCGGGAGGTCTGGGTGACCATTGGAGGGCCGGAGGAGCGAGGGGGGGGGCGTCTGGGTGACAATTGGAGGGCCGGAGGAGCGGGGGGGGGGTCTGGGTGACCATTGGAGGGCCGGAGGAGCGAGGGGTCTGGGTGGCCATTGGAGGGCCGGAGGAGTGGGGGGGGTGGTCTGGGTGACCATTGGAGGACTGGAGGAGCGGGGGCCCTGGATGACCATTGGAGGGCCGGGGGAGTTGGGGCCCTGGGTGACCATTGGAGGGCCGGAGGAGCGAGGGGTCTGGGTGACCATTGGAGGGCCGGAGGAGCGGGGGGGGCGGTCTGGGTGACAACTGGAGGGCCGAAGGAGCGAGGGTTTTGGGTGACCATTGGAGGGCCGGAGGAGCGGGGGGTCTGGGTGACCATTGGAGGGCCGGAGGAGCGAGGGTTCTGGGTGACCATTGGAGGGCCGGAGGAGCAGGGGAAGGTCTGGGTGACCACTGGAGGGCCAGAGGAGCGAGGGTTCTGGGTGACCATTGGAGGGCCGGAGGAGCGGGGGGTCTGGGTGACCATTGGAGGGCCGGAGGAGCGAGGGTTCTGGGTGACCATTGGAGGGCCGGAGGAGCGAGGGTTCTGGGTGACCATTGGAGGGCCGGAGGAGCGGGGGTCCTGGGTGACCATTGGAGGGCCGGAGGAGCGGGGGGGGGTCTGGGTGACCATTGGAGGGCCGGAGGAGCGAGGGGTCTGGGTGACCATTGGAGGGCCGAGGAGCGGGCGGGGTTCTGGGTGACCATTCGAGGGCCGGAGGAGCGGGGTGGTCTGGGCGACCATTGGAGGGCCGAGGAGCGGGGGGGGGGTCTGGGTGACCACTGGAGGAGCGGGGTGGTCTGGGTGACCATTGGAGGGCGGGAGGAGCGGGGGTGTCTGGGTGACCATTGGAGGGCCGAGGAGCGGGGGGGGCGGGGGTCTGGGTGACCACTGGAGGGCTGGAGGAACGGGGTGGTCTGGGTGACCATTGGAGGGCGGGAGGAGCTGGGGTGTCTGGGTGATCATTGGAGGGCCGAGGAGCGAGGAAGGGAAATGAGAGACCCTTGGAGGGCCGGAGGAGCAGGGAGGCTAGGTGATCATTGGAGGGCCGGAGGAGTGGTGGTGGGGGGAGACAAGAGAGCATCAGAGGGCCGGGAGCAGCACATCAGGGGACCGGGTCTGGAACATGTCGAGTGGCCGGGTCCGGAACACGTCGAGGGACCGGGTCCGGGAGCGGCACATTGGTGGCCGAGAGCGGAATTCGGGTGGATCCAGCACACATCAGGGGGTCAGGAGTGGCACATCAGGGGGCCGGGAGCGGGAATTGGGGGGCCGGGTCCAGAACACATCGAGGGGACCGTGAGCGGCACATCAGGGTGCTGCGACTGGCACATCAGGGGGCGGGAATCGGGGGGCCAGAGGAACATGGAGGGTGGTGGAAGGCCTCATGGGCAGGATGGGAGGCCTTGATGGGGGGAGGAATCGGAGGCCTGGGGGTCGAATTGGATGCATGGAGGGGGGAACGGAGGCCTCATGGGTGGCGGGGGCTCCCACCGCAGCGGGTCGGTTAGGCAGGGACACTGGATGCAGGAGGTCAGTGTAAAAGTACTTACCTCCCGGATCCAGCAGTCCTTCCATTAGCTGGCGAGTTTCACAAGGCCTGTGAAACCCACACAGCCAGAGATAAATTTAAAATGCTGGTTAAATCTGAGGCACGCCAGCCTCATTATGATATTTAAATGGATGACCCGCCTCCTTGGAGTGGGTTGGTTGGCCGCCCCCTGTCCCACCGTTAGAACTGTGATTGGGCAAGTTGGAGGCAGGTTCTAGTCAGGATTCAGATTTTTAACACTTTAACTTCCCACCTGACCCAAAACCCCCTGATTTTTTTGGGTTAAAACTCCCCCCAATATTGTTGTATACCCCTCACTCGCTCAGATGGCTGTCTTTCTTCAATGCAGAACCATTAAAAATTCTTTTCAGATTATTTTTATTTTTGCAGAAACCTAAGCAAACAGCTCCCTCCCATTCAAACATTGGCTGCCATATCTCATGGATTTGATAAAATTAGACCATGGAAGAGTCCAAGGCCTCGATTTTGCCAGCGGAGGTGGGTTAGCGGCGGGAGAGGTGGTTGGCGGGTTCCGGTCCCACTCCCGGCTGCAGACGCTCTGTAAAAAGAATTTTCTGTTAATTGGGCTTGTTAAGCCAGCTCTGCGGGATGTCCGGCCAATTAAAAGGAAGCGGGTCTGATGACGTCATTTGATGACGCGTCATCTGCCAGTTTCCTTAAAGGGACCATGGCCGCATTAATTTTGACAGTTCTGCGGTCAGTGTTCCACAGCATTGAGGTGCTGCAAACACTGACAAACACTGCACAGAGGTGCACGGCTGCACCCAGGCTCTCCCATGACTCCCTCCATATGCTTATGGAGGGAGTCACAGCACGCAGGGAGGTTCTCTTTCCTTCCAAGGGCGGAAGGGACCTCCCCAGCACACCAACACAGCCTGGTTGCACATTGCGCAGGAGGGCAAAAGCAGGGATGTTGTCAGGAGGACCAGGCTGCAGTGGCGCAAACCTTTCAATAATCTCAGTGGATCACGAAACGTTACTGCAAAGCCACACTCAACCTCATCCTACTGTGCCACTCATCACATCCTCATCACTCTGCCTTCCCTACCCTACCCCTGCACATCCTTACTCACACCAACTTACCTTGCACCTCCACCCATCCCTCTCTATCTACATTATCACTTCCCCATTTCACTAGCCAGCCCTCACACTCACCCTCATCCTAGTGCAATCATACCAACTAACAACACACAAGGGTAGGCACTTGGGTGTTTTATGCAATGTTCATGTAAATTTTCTGTTAATGTGTTGTCAAACATTGAAATCTTTATTTTCAACACTTTGCCTTATTGTACAGATCTGTTCTCACATTTGGAAGTGTCTTAGTAAGTTGCAGTGAATGGTGAGACATCACGGTATCCCCGCAATGGTGATGTGTGTGAAAGGAATGGTTTGGACATTGTAGGAACGCATTATAGTGATGGTGTGGGGTGGTGTTAACCTGGCGCAGCATGTGGCAGCCAGGGTGTACAGCGTCAAGTGAAGTAAGTGCCTGGTGATGTTGGTGTTGGGGCTAATCGTGGAGGGATTCAGAGGACCAAAGTGAGAAGTTTTTCAAGGGCACCGATGTTGTTGGAATAGATGGCAGGTGAACTTGAGATAACAGAAGCGATCTGTCAATGGCGAGAGGGCTTGCTCCAAGGAGGTGACAGTGGATAGAGAGATTATTCCAAACACTTCCAAACTGCATACAGCTTAAAAGTATCTTCCAAGTCCTTAAGTTTCAAGTATCTGACATTGGAAAGTGACCAGCTGTAAAATGGTAGCTTTCATACTTTTGCCTATTCACAGCAATAAGGAAACATAGAGAACACGACCTACTTACCTGACGTGATCTCTGAACGACGTGAACCCCGTTAAAAATGTGGTAAAATAGAAAAAGGCTGGCAAAATAATAGTTAACAAGCAGTTAAGTATCTTAAATGCCTCCCCTGCCGCTTGGTTTCGGGTCTGTTCTGAAATCGCAGACCTGACACTTTGGAAACTTACATGGAGGCGGGTTCACAGCAGGGTCCCAACCCGCTGTCAATCATTTCAATTTTGACAGCAGACCCGCCTCCAAACCTGCACTCTGAGCGGCGGCAAAATTCAACCCCAAAAGATTGAAGCTGGGTGACCTACCATATAACAAAGTTACCGATTCCAAATAAAGACTATAGCTGTGCCATCTGCATTGCAGTACATAAGTGCTTTAAAGATGTTATACCATCACAGAAATCACAGAAACCCCACAGTGCAGATAGAGGCCATTTCGGCCCATCGAGCATGCACCGACACATATCCCACCCGATCCCCGTAACCCCTACACAAACACATATCCCACCCTATCCCCGTAACCCCACGTATTTAATCCCCCTAACACTAAGGGTCAATTTATCATAGCCAATCATCCTAACCCGCACATCTTTGGACTGTGGGAGGAAACCGGAGCACCCGGAGGAAACCCACGCAAACACGGGGAGAATGTGCAAACTCCACACAGACAGTCACCCGAGGCCAGATTCGAACCCGGGTCCCTGGCGCTGTGAGGCAACAGTGCTAACCACTATGCCACCATCTGTGCTAATTTTGAGGTGAAATCCCTGTTTTAACAGAAAGTAGGAGAATGTCTGTTATTCTCGATAATAATGACCAACCAATGAAATCACATTCTCGAATATCAAACCTGTCAAAGCCTTGCATTCCTGTGATTTCATTAGAGAGTAAATAACCATGCAAAAAATTAGACATTTTAGATTTTTTTTTGTTAAAGGAGAAATTCATGGGGGATAATTTTCGAAGTACGTGGGGAGCCTGACCCGCCACTGGAGCATGCCAGGAAATCACGGGTGTGATGCCCGCGATTTTCCGATCGTGGCAGAGACTGACAAAGCTCCTTTCGCCAGCCTGCATTCAGTAAATTACCCCCTTTGTGTAGACCATATATTCCTTGTGTATGTTTGTATGCTAGCTTGTATAATACCAACTACCCTGTATATCACACGCCTCTTTGGCCAAATTTGTTGCTTTTTTCTCTAATAAATATTTAAGAAATATATTAATTTTTGATGTTTATGTAGAGTGCCCTGGTTGTGGTTCAGTGTTTCTTTATGGCTGAACTACTAGTGCTGTCTGTATGGCTTTAATCACAGATGGAGCAGCTGCTTTAATATTACATAGATTTTTCTTCATTTGTAGCAGTCAAGTCTCAGAAGGGTTGTAAAACCTGGCACCAGGATTTTGAGCAGGAATTGGGACACAGCTACTGACATCTCTCTTTTTAATCACTGTTGCATCTCCTGCAATTGCAGAAGCAGTGAACTGATCGATGTGGCATCATTATAAATTATACTCTGAACTCTCGCTGCGTTCAGAATGGCTGTTCAGCTGCACACTAAATAAATGTGAACATCTGAAAGTAAGCCTTTGAACCATGGATTCTGGAAAACCTTTGTTACTATGGTGATCGTTTTTTTTCTAGTTCTTTCCAGGTACAAATTGTTCTGCACATAATAAAACAACATGTCAAATACATTTACTTGTGCCCGATACCTCAGTGCTGAGCATCTGGGAGAAGCTTTCAGTGCGCATTGATTCATTATAAGGAGAGATTCATTCTGTAGCTATTAATTTCTAGATTTACAGTGGCACCCTGACTGACTCAGGTTCTGCAGCTTTTACAGTGATGCATATTTCTGAACTTTGAAATTCAGCTATACAGAGAATGCTGACTTTGTGTCATCACACTGCCACCTCTTGTTGCCTGGAGACACGCAGCCAAGATCATAAGCTGATTCTAGTATCAGACCAGGCCATCTTTAGGCTGAATATCATTCTGATTAAGAAGGAAATACAAATCCACTAATGGACTTGAAAATTGCACCGCAAGTAGGTTAATACACCTGTGTTGTTCTTATGTCACGTTTGCTGGGAATTTTCTCAGGGGCTCTCCCAGCTGGCTGCCATAACCTTGGTGGTAGACCAGCAGCAAGCCAGTCTATGCTGTCTATCCGGGGTTTCTGCTGATCTTCCACCGAAGATATGGCAGCCAATCTGGAGAACGCACCCGCACCCCAAGGAAATTCCCAGCAATTGTTCATGGAATTCATAATGAGTCGGAATTTGCTGAAAAAATAATGGCATGTGAATGGCGCACGCTGTTATTTATGAGCAAATCAGCCAGCGAAGAAGAGATATCCTGTGAATTGTGAATCACCACAAGTTGCTGGACAATTTGTGCTGCTCCACCATTAGCTTCGCGAAAACAGCATCTCAACTTAACAGCCCAATGATTTTCATGATGTTGCTGCATTTGCACATTAATTTCACATTAAACTCGCTACAGAAAGTTAAGTCTAGTAACTAATAGCGTAAGTACCCTTTTAACAATGTGATAATTGTTCATGATTGCCAATGAACCTCTCTGGACCAGATAATGAACAATTAAAAGTGTGGAGTCTCATTCATTCAGGTAGTGAATTGGTGTTGGAGATTTAAAAAATGTAACATTTTTAATTTTTAATCTTTTTCTTACTTGACCTTTCTCTTTTTTCTCTTTCTTAATCCAATCTTTCTTTCCCTCTCTTTATTTCTCTTTCTGTGCCTGATTTGACATTGAATTTGTCCACTCTAATTCACTCACCTTCTCAGTCTGCCCTGTTTATTTCTCAATCCTTTAATCTCATTGGTTAAGGAGATACGCTGTTGGTCCCGTTGTTCACTAAGGTCCCAGATGCCCTGTTGCCCTTGCAGCACCATTATCAGCTTGCACTTCCAGCGACTTACAGGGCGAAAAAAATTGGAGCTGAAGGGTGCAGGAAAAGGCACGCTGTGAGTCACCCCGCTCCAGTAAATTCCAGCCCGTTAACATCATAGCATTAAATGACAAAAGAAAAACAGCTACGTTTATTGTAGCTGGTTTTTTTTTACCATTCAGCAGCTCACTACTAGCTTACAAATCCATCTTACAGACTGACTGACTGTCTGGACCTAAAGAATTGCTTAATTGAAACATTGTTCTGAATTTTGACTTTGCCGTCGGGATGGGTGCGGCGGGGCCGTGAATCGCATCGGGAACATGGACGTTAAAGCAGTGTGTCGTGTCGTGCAAAGCCATTGCAATTGATCAGATTTACGGGTTTCATGACCAATTAACTGGAGCGAGTGCGATGACGTCACAGATGACGCGACTCCAGCTCAGCTATTTAAAGGAGCAATGGACAGATGACAGTTGAAGGTTGGTGGAGGTTGTTTGGGAAGAGAGTGGGTCGTGTTAATAGTAAGTTGCTTGTTGGTAAATACATTTATACTGCTTGATAATCAAAAATGGAGGCTCAGCGCCATAAAGCTTCCCTGAATTTCAGTGATGCCTCCCTGGAAATCCTGCTCCAAGGAGTCAGGGCCCACGGGGAGGTCCTCTTCCCAGGTGACAGGAGGGAGAGGCCTGCTGCCGAGACCAAGAGGGCACGGCTGGAGATCTCGGGAGGAGTGAGCGGCAGGAGTGTAGTTCCCAGGTCATGGATACAGTGCAGGAAGCGCTTTCATGACCTCATGAGGTCTGAAAAGGTGAGTGCAATGCCACATTGCCCTACATCCTGATGTGCGTGTCACCCCAACTCCCTCACTTCGCTTTCCCAAGCCTACTCCTGCACGTCAATCCTCACAGCAGCCTACCTTGCAGGTGCACCCATCCCTCACTGTCTATGCACCTACTCACAACCCCACCTGACAAACTACCACTGACACTCACCCTCATCTTAAGGCAATCATAGAATCATAGAAGTTAACACCACAGAAGGAGGCCATTTCCCAATGTCACGCCACACCCTCATAGTCACCCTCTACGGACGTAGCCCATCCATCCCTTACTCTCATTCCATCACTCTCACTCAAAGGTCTCATGTTTCCCTCCTTGCAGGAGAAGAGAGCGCAGAACAACAGGGAGAGGCAGAGAATCGGAGGTGGCCCTCCAGTAATGACACCACTGACTACAGCAGAGGAGGAAGCGCTGGAGATCAGTGGAGTTACGGAGCTGCTGGCGGTGGGAGATGGAGATAGGGGGACCTCCCAACTACCTGGTGACAGAATTAAATATCATACAACCACAAGGCATACAACAGTCACTCATGGTGACTTGATGTCAGCAGCCAGTGAAATATGATCATGTGCATGGATGGAAACTTAAAACATTTTGATCATAACAGTTCTAATTCATGTCTTTACTCTCCCACAGGTCCATCAAGTGCCCACCCACTGCCCAGCCAGAGAAAGAAGACGACTCCTCAGAGGAGGTTGCGGTCTCTGAGGGTGCACCATCACATAACCCATGCATACCCAGCACCAGCGCAGATACGCACACGTCGGTGGGTCCAGTAAGAGAGAGAGTAGTGTTGTCACCTGGTCTCTCATAGATGACATGTGAGCAAGAGCAGATGGTGGAGACAGGGACAGTAGTGGCGAGTCCTCGTCGGAGGGCATCGGATGATCCAAGCAATGCTCAGCTGGACGCAGATGCTGAACCTCGGGGGCTATCAACAAAGAGGATGATTGCAGCCATACCTAGGTTGGATAGAAATCAAAGCCAGAATTTGGTTTACCTGGGCGGGTCGGGTGCGGGCAGTTGACATGGCGGGTTGGGACCCCATTCCTTATTTCATGCCACTCCTCAGAGCGACTTTCCCTTAATGGTGTCTATTAAGGCAGGCCTGCGTGTTACCCGGCCCTATTAAATTGTGTGGGCCTGATGACGTCATTGATGACTCATTTCCAGCTGGGATATTTAAAGGAGCCATGGCCACATTGCATTTGAAGGTTCATCTAGGAGTGTGCAGGCATTATATTTTAGCATTTGGGTCTGGCTAAGCCTTGAACACATGACTGCACGGAGACAGAGGACTGCACCCAGGTTCGCAGATGACTCCCTCCATATGCTTGTGGAGGGAGTCAGAGCACGCAGGGAGGTCCTCTTCCCTTCTGATGGGCGCAAGAGACCACCCCGGCAGACCAAAAGAGCCTAGTTGGAGATAGCAGAGGAGGTCAACAGCAGGGATGTGGTGAGGAGGACCTGGTTGCAGTGCCAGAAGCACTTCAATGATCTCATTCGATCAGGAAAGGTGAGTGCAAAGCCACACTCAACTTTCCTGCTGAGCCTCTCATCACATCCCCTTCACTCTGCCTTCCCAAGCCTAGTCCTGAACATCATTACTCACACCAACATACCTTGCATGTCCACTCATCCCTCTCTATCTACATTATCACATCACAATCTGACTAATCACCCCTCACACTCACCCTCATCCGAATGCAATCATAACAGGTAACACCACATAAGGAGGCCGCTTGGTATTGCCACCCCACTCCATCATAGTCACCCTCTAAAGATGTAACCTATCCATTCCTTACACTCATTCCATCACTCTCACGCAACCTTCTCTTTCCATCCTTGCAGGAGAAGAGAGCGCACAATAAGGGGGAGAGGGAGAGAATAGAAGTTGGCCCTCCATCAGTGGCCACATTAACTGAAGCAGAGGAGATCACCCTGGAAGTCTCAGGAATTGCAGAACAGCTGGGGGTGGGAGACGGAGAGAGGGGTCATCTCAGCAACCTGGCGACAGAATTACATCTCATACAGCCACATGGCATCATCAGTCACTCATATGGGACTGATATCAGCAGCCAGTGAATGTTCATCATGTGCATAATGGTATCATTACCCATTCTTGATATGACATATCTAACTCCTCTCTTTACTCTCACAGGTCCATCAAGAGCACCCCCCCCCCCACCCCTGCCCCACAACTATCCAGGAGGAAGACGACTCCTCAGAGAAGCCTTCAGCCTCTGAGGGTGCACCATCACCAGATATAAGCGCACCCAACACCAACGCAGATACTCACACCTCGGTGGATCCTACGTGAGATAGAGTAGTGTTGTCACCTGGTCTGTCACAAGTCACAAGTGAGCAAGAGCAGATGGTGTAGACAAGGACAGCAGTGGAGACTCCTTGCCAGAGGGCGCAGGACGCTCCAAGCTCTGCTCAGCTGCATGCAGACACTGAGCCTCGGAGGCCATCGAGAAAGGGGGTGATCCTGGAGATGCAGGAAGAAGTATAGGAGGCTCTGAAAGGTTTTGCGACCGCGATGTCTGCATAGCTGCAGAGAATGGAAGAGTCCCTCTTCAACATAAGCACCACTGTGTTGTATGTGATGGCGACTGTAGGCACTTCCATGGAAAGGATGGCCACCTGCAGCTAATGTGCCACTCACATGAGCACATGCTATCTATGGAGAATAGATGGCAGAGGCTCATAGACCTCCTCTCTAGGAGGGATGTCAGTGTAGACTGGTGTCCTCATGGCCCCACTGCTGTGCAGCAAGGTGCTCTCCAGCTCCTTGCTAGCAGGGAAGTGCGGGTTGACTATGAGAGGGGACAGGGAAATGTGGGCTACTCACTAAGCGCTTACGCTTCTCCCCCATTGCTTCCCCCTCAGTCAGAGCCCCAGATGGTTCCTGGGTTCACGATGGCCAAGGCTTCCCCTGCACAGTCACAGAAGGAGCAGACTTTGGCGGGGCCATCACAGACTCCAAAACCCAGAGGACGTCCGCCAAAAGTGTCTAAGCAGTCGCAGCAGGGAAGTGAGCAGGCTACCTCTACCTCTGCTGAAGCCACAGGGGTTGCACCTCGTAGAACCATGCATAAGAGAAAGATGACACAGAAGTAGATGCACAAGGGTAAGCACATGGGTGTTTAAATAACTGTTTCTGTTAAGGTTCCATTACACTCATATACCACTATTTATTTTCACCACTTTGACCAATTTTGTCTGCAACTGTGGAAGTGGCTTAGTGAGTTGGAGTGAATGGTGAGAAATAATGTTACATCCAGCAATGGTGGACAGTGTGAAAGGAATGGCTTGGTCATTGTAGGGATGCTTTATGGTGCTGCTGTGGAGTGGTGCCAACCTGGCACAACATGTGGCAGCCATATGGGTGTAATGTGTGAAGTTAAGTAAATCTGGCCATGATGAGGCCAGCCCTGGCCTCCCAGGCTGCAATGTGCCTGGGTGCTAGTGGGAACTGGACCGCAGGTTCCCCCTGCTCCTCCTCCTCCTCCTCTTCCAGCTGATGCTCATCCTCCTCCTCCTCCTGCTCCTCCTCCTCTGAAGAGGCTGTGCACTCAGTGCCTTGCTCCTCCTCATATAGCACTAATCCTTGCTGCTGCATCATGTTGTGCAGGACACAACAGAACATGATGGTTCTGGAGACCCTGGCTGGTGCATACTGAAGGGCCCCTCCAGATCTGTCAAGGCATCTGAAGCATAATTTCAGCATGCCTATTGTCTGCTCTATGACACATCTGGTGGACATGTGGCTTTCATTATATCTCTCCTCGGACTCAGTACTTGGCCTCCTCAAGGGTGTCATGAGCCACGTCTTTAGTGGATAGCCCTTGTCTCCAAGCAGCCAGCCGGTAAGTGTGTTTGGCGGTGCGAAGAGCTGAGGGTGGACTGGTGCAGGACAAAAGAGTCATGACAGCTGCCAGGGAATTTGGTGCACACATGCATTATGATCTTCCTATGGTTGTAGACCAGCTGCACATTAAGGGAGTGGAAGCCTTTGTGGTTTACAAACACTCCTGGGTGATGATGGGGTGCCCAGATGGTCTCGTGTGCAGTCGATGATGCCCTGCACCTGTGGGAAGCCAGCCAGAATGGCAAAGCCAAGTGCCCGCTCACTAATACTGGCTTCATCAGTGGCAAAGTTGACATAATTGGCTGACTTGTGAACCATGGCATCGGTGACCTGTGTGATGCACCTTTGGGCAGCCGACTGCGAGATGCCGCAAATGTCTGCTGCAGATCCCTGGAAGGAGCTTGAGGCGAAGAAGTTGAGGGGGGTGGTGACTTTGACAGCCACTGATAAAGAGTGTCCACCAGGTCCTCTGGGCTGCAGGTTTTGCTCCAGCCGGCTACAAATGTCTGCGACGACCTGGCGCGATAGCCTGAGCCTTCTTTGGAACTGCTGCTCGGTCATATTGAGGAAGCTCATTCTCTGCCTGTATACCCTATGTTGGGGGTATCGCCTCCAGCGCAGCACAGCCCTGTGCTGATGTCCTCTCTCCTGTGGAGCATCAGGTTGTTGAGGAGAAAGTTGGTGGTGTTGTTGCTGCTGGTGTGTCTGCTGCTGCAAGATGAGACAATATAAACGGCACCCATGCTAATGTAATAGATGGCAGGTCAAGTAGAGATGAGGGAAGCAATAGAAACTAGGAGCAGGAGTAGGCCATTCGGCCCTGCTCCGCCATTCAACGAGATCATGGCTGATCATCCAAACCCTAGCACCCGGTCCCTACACCGACAGCCATCCCACCCAAGCTCTATCCCCATAACCCCACGTATTTAATCCCCCCTAACACTAAGGGCCAATTTTTTTATCATGGCCAATCAACCTAACCCGCACATCTTTGGACTGTGGGAGGAAACCGGAGCACCCGGAGAAAACCCATGCAAACATGGGGAGAATATGCAAACTCCACACAGACAGTCACCCGAGGCCGGATTTGAACCCGGGTCCCTGGCGCTGTGAGGCAACAGTGCTAACCACTATGCCACCGTGCTGCCCATGTCAATGGTGTGGTAGGTTTTAGCAATGAGGTGACAGTAGTTCCCAAATATGCTGCAAACACTTGCAACCTCTTGAAACCTAAATCTGTGCATGAAAATGCATTTAGCAATAGCATTTCCCTTAGAAAAGTAAGCAGGTGTCAGGCGGCAGTATTTATTGTGCTTTCCATGCTGTGCATTAATGAGCTGGATCAATGGCCACTGAACTTCTGCCTCAGCTTGACAGGTGTGTTTCCCGAGCTGCGTGATTCCCGTGGTCAAGCAGTGAAATTGTAAAGGTCTGGTTAAAAAGACATTATCTAAATTAGGTCGCCCTCCTCTGCCGTTCAGGTCGCTGCCGCACTGGCAAACGCGCCTGAGTTAAAGGCGCGCGGAGGTGGGATGATGGTGGATTCCCGGCAGGCTCCAATTTATTTTCACTTTCACTCTCAACCCACCTTCAATCCCCCATGCACGGCAGTGGGAAAATTCTGGCCCTAGAGTTGGCCCTGAATCACCCCACTGCTGTGTAGCAGGGTGCTCTCCAGCTCCTTGGTAGCAGGGAAGTGCGGGTAGCCCATGAGAGGGATGATGGTGAGAGGGTACATGGAAGGGGGAGCTCCTCTCAAAGCGCTCCCACTTCACCCCCATTGCCTCCCCCTCAGAGCCCCACATGCTGCCTCGGATCCCGATGGCTGAGTCAGCCCCTGCACAGTTGCTGGAGGACCAGTCTTTGGCGGGGCCCTCACAGGCCCTAAAACCCAGAAGATGTCGGCCAAGAGTGTCTAAGCAGTCACAGCAGGGAAGTGAGCAGCCTGCCTCAACCTCTGCTGAAGCCACAGGGGTTGCACATCGCAGAAGTAGCAGAAAAAGAAAAAAGACACAATTGTCGATGCATAAGAGTGGTTGGGTGTGTTATAAAATGTTAAGCTTCTGTTGAAGTTATCAGCCACATAAATTTATTTCTTTGCACCCATTTCCCACCTTGTCCATTTTTGCCTGCTACCTGGAAAGTGGCCTTGACAGTTGGAGTGAATGTTAAGACATTAATTAACCTCGAGCAATGGGTGCGTGTGTGACGGGAATGGTTTGGTCATTTTAAGATTGCTTTGTGGTGTTGGTGGCGGGGCGGGGGGGGGGAGGAGTGGGGGGGAGGAGGAGTTGGTTCAGCATCTGGGTACCATATCATAGAATCATAGAATAGTACAGCACAGAAGGAGGCCATTTGGCCCATTGAGTCTGTGCCAGCTCTTTCGAAGAGCAATCCAGTTAGTCCCATTCCCCTGCTCTTCCCCCATATCCCTGCAATTTTTTCTCCTTCAAGTATTTATCCTATTCCCTTTTGAAGGCTATTATTGAATCTGTATCCACCACCTGATCAGGCAGTGCATTCCAAATCCTAACCACTCGTTGCGTAAAAATGTTTTTCCTCGTGTTGCCTCTGGTTCGTTTACCAATCCCCTTAAATCTGTGGCCTCCGGTTATCGACCCTTCAGCCATTGGAAACAATTTCTCTTTATTTATTCTATCAAAACCCTTCATGATTTTAAACACCTCTATCAAATCACCATTCTCACAGTGTCAGAACCCAGATGCTGAACAAATTCATAAAGCTATTCCTTGTAAATGGGTTTACCTTTGTTACAAATAAAGCACAGCATCCTCCTCTAACTTATTCTTTTTTCAGCACCTCAAAACTGCATCCCCTTCAGTCTTTCTTTCTTCCTACAATTACCTCTTGGTCAGAGAGTGGTGTTAAGGGGAGGAAAAAGAAAACAATACTGTGTGTGTATTTTTGCAATATGCGGTGCCTGCAAAATAATATTTAATGTACGTGAAGTAACAGTATGCTGCAGTGTACTTGGCATCACCTATTCGCTACTTGCAAGTTTCAGCTTGGCTTAGCGGTAGCACTCTTGCCTCAGCTAGGAGGAGAAAGGTTCAGGCCCCATTCCAGAATTTATGCATACAGAATCATAAAAATGAACAGCACAGAAGGGGGCCATTTAGCCCATCGTGGCTGTGCCGGCCGATAAAGAGCTATCCGGCCTAATCCCACTTTCCAGCTCTTGGTCCGTAGCCTTGTAGGTTATGGCACTTCAAGAGCATATCCAAGTACTTTTTTAAATGTGATGAGGGTTTCTCCCTCTACCACCCTTCAGGCAGTGAGTTCCAGACCCCCACCACCCTCTGGGTAAAAGTTCTCCTCAACTCCCCTCTAATCCTTCTACCAATTACTTTAAAGCTATGCCCCCTGGTTATTGATCTCTCTGCTAAGGAGATATGGGTGCACTGGTGCAACTGAACTAAATTGGGCCATAATGAGGCCATCCCGGGCCTTCAGGGCAACAATATGCGTCGCTTCTAGTGCCATGTCCACTTCAGGTTCCTCCTCCTCCTTCTCCTCGTGTTCCTCCTGCTCCTGCTCCTCATCCTTCTCCGAAGAGACTGTACGCTCTGCACCTTACTCCTCCTGCTGCTCCAATCTCGCTGCTGTGCTATGTTGTGCAGAGCGCAGCGTACAACGATCATTCTGGAGACCCTGGCTGGTGTGTATTGAAAGGCTCCTCCAGATCTATCCAGTCATCTGAAGCGCATCTTCAGCATCCCAATTGCTTGCTCTATTACACATCTCCTTGTCATCTGGCTTTGACTGTAGCGCTCTTCGGCCTCATTGCTTGTCCTCCTCATGGGTGTCATCAGCCATGTCTTCAGTGGCTACCCCTTGTCTCCAAGCAGCCAGCCGGTAAGTCTGGTTGGAGGTGCGAAGAGCTGAGGGAGGGTGGACTGGTGCAGGATGAATCGGTCATGATAGCTCCCTGGGAATCTGGTGCACACATGCATGATCTTTTTGTGGTTGCAGACGAGCTGCACATTGAGGGAATGCAAGCCCTTGCGGTTAACAAACACTCCTGGGTGATCAGGGGGTGCCTTGATGGCCACATGTGTGCAGTCGATGACGCCCTGCATCTGTGGGAAACCAGCCAGAGCTGCAAAGCCGAGCACCCGCTCAGTCTGACTGGCTTCATCAGTGGCAATGTGCGAATAGAAACATAGAAACATAGAAGATAGGAACAGGAGTAGGCCATTCGGCCCCTCTAGCCTGCTCCGCCATTCAATGCAATCATGGCTGATCATCCAAGTTCAGTACCCGGTCCCTGCTTTCTCCCCATACCCCTTGATCCCTTTAGCCTTAAGAAATATATCCAACTCCTTCTTGAATATATTCAATGAATTGGCCTCTACTGCCTTCTGTGGTAGAGAATCCACAGGTTCACCACTCTCTGGGTGAAGAAATTCCTCCTCATTTCTGTCCTAAAAGGCCTACCCCTTATCCTTAGACTGTGACCCCTGGTTCTGGATTCCCCGACCATCGGGAACATCCTCCCTACATCTAGTCTGTCCAGTCCTGCCAGAACTTTATAAGTTTCAATGAGATCCCCTCTCATTCTTCTAAACTCCAGCGAGTACAAGCCCAATCGTCCCAATCTCTCTTCATACGTCATTCCTGCCATCCCAGGTATCAGCCTGGTGAATCTTCGCTGAACTCCTTCCATGGCAAGAATATCCTTCCTCAGATAAGGCGACCAAAACTGCACACAATACTCAAGATGAGGTCTCACCAAGGCCCTGTACATCTGCAGCAAGACAACCTTGTTCTTGTACTCAAACCCTCTCGCTATGAAGGCCAACATACCATTTGCCTTCTTAACTGCCTGCTGCACCTGCATGCTTACCTTCAGCGACTGGTGCACAAGGATACCCAGGTCTCGTTGCACTGCCCCTTCTCCCAATCTATTGTTATTCAGATAATAATCTGCTTTCCTGTTTTTGACACCAAAGTGGATAACCTCACATTTATCCACGTTATATTGCATTTGCCATGCTTCTGCCCAATCACCCAACCTGTCCAAATCATCCTGTAGTTTCTCGGCATCCTCCTCACAGTTCTCCCTTATCTATTTTACTAGTTACATCCTCAAAGTCCAGTAGATTAGTCAAGCACGATTTACCTTCTGTAAATCCATGTTGACATTGTACGATCCTGTCACTGTTTTCCAAGTGCTCTGCTATTACATCTTTTATAATGGACTCTAGCATTTTCCCCACTACCGATGTCAGGCTTCCGGTCTGTAGTTCCCCGTTTTCTCTCTACTACCTTTTTTGAATAGTGGGGTAACATTAGCTACACTCCAATCCATGGGTACTGTTCCAGATTACATCGAATGTTGGAAGATGATCAGCAATGCAGCTACTATTTCTAGGGCCACTTCCTTAAGTACCCTAGGATGTAGATTATCAGGCCCTGGGGATTTATCGGCCTTCAATCCAATCAATTTCCCTAACACCATTTCTCTACAAATACTGATTTCTTTCAGTTCCTCCCTTTCATCAGACCCTATGTTCCCCGACATTTCCGGGAGGTTATTTGTGACCTCCTTTGTGAAGACAGAACCAAAATATGTATTTAATTGGTCTGCCATTTCTTTGTTCCCCATTATAAATTCCCCTGATTCTGACTGCAAGGGACCTACGCTTGACTTCACCAATCTTTTTCTCTTCACATGTCTATAAAAGCTTTTACAGTCAGTTTTTATGTTCCCTGCAAGCTTACTCTCATATTCTATTTTCCCTTTCTTAATTAATCCCTTTGTCCTCCTTTGTTGAATCCTAAACTGCTCCCAATCCTCTGGATTACTGCATTTTTGGCCAATTTATATGTCCTCTCCTTGGATCTTATGCTATCCCTAATTTCCCTCGTTAGCCACGGTTGAGTCACTTTTTTTGTTTTATTTTTATGCCAAACTGGGATGAACAAATTCTGTAGTTCATCCATGAGGTCTTTGAATGTTTGCCATTGCCTATCCACCGTTAACCCTTTGAGTGACATTCCCCAATCAATCCTACCCAATTCGTGCCTCAGACCATCATAGTTTCCTTTATTTAAATTCAGGACCCTAGTCTCTGAGTCAACTACTTCATTCTCCATCTTAATGAAGAATTCGATCATATTATGATCGCTCCGACCCAAGGGGCCTCGTACAACAAGATTGCTAATTAATCCTTTCTCGTTACATAATACCCAGTCTAAGATGGCCTGATCTCTGGTTGGTTCCTTGACATATTGGTCCAGGAAACCATCCCGTAAACACTGCAGGAATTCCTCCTCCATAGTATTGTTACTAATTTGGTTAGCCCAATCTATATGTAGATTAAAGTCACCCATGATGACTGCTGTGCCCTTTTTGCACGCTTCTCTAATTTCCCTTTTAATGCCATCCCCAACCTCCGCATTACTGTTTGGAGGTCTAGATACCACTCCCACTAACGTTTTCTGCCCCTTGGTATTTCTCAGTTCTACCCATACTGATTCCACATCATCAGAGCTAATGTCCTTCCTTACAATTGTGTTAATCCCTTCTTTAACCAGTAATGCTACCCCACCTCCCTTTCCTTTTTGCCTATCTTTCCTGAATATTGAATACCCCTGGATGTTGAGTTTCCAGCCTTCGCCACCTTGTAGCCATGTTTCCGTAATCCCAATCAAATCATATTTGTTTACCTCTATTTGTGCAGCTAATTCATCCACCTTTTTACGAATGCTCCTCGCATTAAGACACAAAGCCTTCAGGCTTGTTTTTTTAACGCTCTTAGACCTATTAGAATTATTATTTACTGTGGCCATTTTTGATTTAAACCGTTGATTTCTTTGACTGCCACTTTTGTTTTTCTCCTTCCTATCTTTTGCTTTTATCCTTGTTTCCCTTTCCTCTGTCCCCCTGCTCAGGTTCCCAACCCCCTGCCATTTTAGTTTAAACCCTCCCCCAGAGCACAAGCAAACACTCCCCCTAGGACATCGGTCCTGGCTCTGCCCAGGTGCAAACCGTCCGGTTTGAACTGGTCCCACCTCCCCAAGAATCGGTTCCAATGTCCCAGGAATTTGAATCCCTCCCCCTGGCACCATTCCTCTAACCACGTATTCATCTGAAATATCCTCCTATTTCTACTCTGACTAGCACGTGGCACTGGTAGCAATTCTGAGATTACTACCTTTGAGGTCCTAATTTTTAATTTACCTCCTAACTCCCTATATTCTGCTTTTAGGACCTCATCCCGTTTTTTACCTAAGTGCTTGACTTGTCAAATATGGCATCAGTCACCTGGGTGATGCATTTGTGGGCAGATGACTGCGAGATTCTGCAAATGTCTCCTGCAGATCCCTGGAAGGAGCCTGAGGTGAAGAACTTGACGGCAGTGGTGACTCTGACAGCCACTGGTAACACGTATCCACCAGGTCCACTTGGTAACAGATCTTCTTCCAGCAAGCTACACATTTCTGCCATGACCTGACATGATAGCCTGAGATTCCTGAGGTACTGGTGTTCAGTCATGTCCAGGAAGCTGATCCTCTGCCTATATACCCTGTGTTGGGGGTATCGCCTCCTGTGAGGTACACCCCTGTGCTCATCCCCTCTCTCCTGTGGAGCGGCAGGCCTTTGAGGAGAAGGCTGCGGCTGCTGCTCTGGTATAGTTTGTGTTGTTGGTGCTGGGGCTTATCTTGGTCCGAATATGAGGTCCAAGGTGAAACAGCATAAGCGGTACCCATGCTGATCTGATAGATGCCAGGTAAAGTGGCAATCAGAGGCACAATCCTCCACCTTAATGAGATTGACTTCCACTGTAGTGTGAGTAACTTCCAAAGTCGTAGAATTCACCTGCAAACTCCTGAAAGCAAACTCTCAGCACAAATGGTGTCAGCAAGAGCCTTTCCCTTAGGCAATGTAGCAAGTGTGAGGTGTGAGTATTTATGCAATGTTTTTCTTGCTGTCAATTGTTCAACTCCCACAATGGCTGCTGTGCTCTCGCCTTGCTTTCATTGGCGAGGTTCAGCAAGCCCGTGAATCCCATGGACAGCCAGTAAAAGCTGCAACATCAGGTTAAATAGGCTGTTAATAGCCTCTTAATGAGCTCTCAACTAATTAATTAGCTAATCCGTCTCTCCCGAGCAGGTCTCTGGCGTGCTAACTACCGCGCCTGAGTTAAAGGCGGAAGCTGGCGGGTTGAAGCCGGCTTCCCGGATCGCTGTTCATTTCAGCGCTTTTAACTGCCCACCCGCTCGCAAACCCGCTCTCTCTTCAAAGTAAAAATTTCGACCATTGACACTTAAAGGTTCATCCCCAAATGCCCATACTCATGTACTGATATATCGTTCTAAAGCCCATTTGGGCCTTTTTTGATAGACCAGTAAGGTTCACACTGGGTTGCCCTCGGGTCACCAAAGAAATATAATCATAACAAGTTCCCCTTTTCAGGCACTATTAATATGGGATGGTCCATATCAAACTGAAAAGATGCCAAAATAAGCATCAAGTGCCACCAAAAACAAAAGGATAACTTCCCATAATTAAAAAAAAACTTTTGCTGAATTTTATTAATTTCAAACAGTGCACAGTATATATGAGGTCCCCTCCAGTATGGGTTGGTAGGCTCCAACTATCAAATATATGGTAGTATGAGAAAACAAAGGCAATGTCAATCCATCTGCCTCCTAGCTTCCTGCAGTGGTACCACCTTTTAGATGGTTGTAGTTGCTTTTACCTTAAACTGGTCTTCTTGTCATACTAAAATCAAGTGGGCATTCTTAAAAATCTACATGCACAGTTGCATCACTGCTGTGTCTGCTTTCTATGGATTCTAATAAGTAAATTTAATTTATCCTCCAATCCCTGTTGGTGCTGAAAATCATACCCTATGAAACCAATATGAAAGAGTAGCAGAATTTTCTGAATGCATTGGGAAAATTAAATTTTGTTACATACTTAAAATCAATCTACTAATAAGATATCCATTTTTCATATTAATATTGAATGAGTAACTGATCAGCTGGCAACTCATTATTCAAGTAAGCACTTATTTGATTACCAAGAATAAACCTAGCTTTTCAATATATTATGATAGCACAGAAAGCGTTGCTATGGTCATTAAAATTGAATAATTTAGATTTTCTCTATTTCATTGGGAAATATTACAACTGAGCTAAATACCTCAGTGTTAACATTCTCTGAGAAAAACTGCCAAATAGTTTAGCACCAATATGTGAGTTGATGATGTGTGTGCAACTAGCACAGTACAAACTATTAAGTGGCTATCAAATGGCAGGATTCATGAGTGTGATTGTGAGCAGCCAGGTCAGCCTAACACACAAAGGGGGGAAAATTCGGTTGCTTTGTGCCTACCGTTAGTGCCTAAGAGGGCGCTAATGGGGCGCAAAGCAACTAGCGCCCGGGCGCGGCAATGTTTGCGCCGCTCGCAAAATTGACCAGACATTTTGCGGCAGCACTAAACACTACCACCACGATCTCCTGCGCCCACAGATTGTGACGTCAGTCGAGCGTGCAATGTTCCGGTAGCACCCCAGACCAGATATTGAGTGGCATCCCCTGCCTTACCGCCTGCCGTTAGCAACGACAGGTTGAGAGGAGCGTTTTGCAGTCGGGAAGGTACTGGGGGAGCACTATTTAAAGGCGACCACTTCCTGCCTTTTTTTGTTGGCGACATTTTTGCACCACGTATTCTGAGAGAGAGAGAGAGAGAGAGAGACTTCTGGAGAGATTCAACACTGTGTGAAGGAGTTTTGGGTACTGAGCAGCACTTTGCAGGTTCATTTTGATTTGACCTTCCTTGCATCGATTTAGAAGAGACAATGGGGGCTGCACGCAGCTCTTTCCCTGGGACTCTCCATTGTTCTTTCCAGCAGATTTGATGTACAGGCCTCTCCAGGCCAAGATTCAAGGCTGCAATGAGCAGGGTGTGGTTGGAGAGTAAGATCAACCCTCCCCTTTAAGAAGGGGCCGGCGCCAGTGTGTCTGTGTTGTGTTGTGTCCGTGTGTTAATGGAGACACGGAATGCAGGAGTTGGTTTACAGCTGTTTACTGGACAAGGTCTGGAGGTGAACTAACAGATACAAGACAATATACAGGCTTATATAGCCCGAGTGGCCATTACCGGCATTACAGTACACAGGGGGCTCTTAAAGGCACATACACCACAATTCCTCCCCTTTTAGCCAACCAGTACATAACATTTTAAGTAATTGTTATTTAACATGTTTACAAGAACAATAATCTACATATTGCTGCAGTTAATCAATTATAAGTCAGTCTCTCTGGAGGCTTCCTGACTCGGTCCGGATAACGCCTCGGTGGTGTAGTAATTTTGGGTGGTGTAGTAGGTTCTTTTGGCAAGGTCGATTCGGCTGGAATGCCAGTGTCGGGTTCATCTGGTTCTAGCATCACCGGATCGGAGGTAGATACCATGGGTATCTCTGCTTCATCATCAGGTGTATAGAGTTGTGGTGTAGGTTGTCCCTTTTCGGATGACTCTATGATCTGGTCAGCATGGCGCCTTATTATGCTTTCTCCAATGTCCACGGTATACATCAGCGGTCCTAGTCGTGTGCAAATAGTTCCAGGCTGCCATTTCTCGGTATGGTAGTCACGGGCCAAAACTTGTTGACCTATCTGGAAGGTTCTAGTTGGCCTTTCATTCATGCCTTGAAATTGCCGGTTCTCTACGTCCCTTCTGATGTTTGGCTTGATCAAATCCAGCCGGCATCTTAGTCTTCTATTGAAAAACATCATGGCGGGAGTCTGGTTTGTAACCATATGTGTTGAATTCCTGTATGCAAACAAGAAGTTATCTACCTTATGCTGTAGATTTATGTCTTCATTACCCATGGCCTTTATGGCCTTCTTGAAGGTCTGGACAAACCTTTCAGCCAATCCATTGGTGGCGGGATAGTATGTGGCGGACGTATAGTGCTTAACCCCATTGTTTTTTAAGAACTTCCTGAATTCTTCAGACACAAATTGCGGTCCATTAGCAGAACAGATCTGTTCAGGCAGCCCATTCCTGGCAAATATGGTCCTTAATACTGTGATGGTTTTTTCCGTGGTGGTGGAGGACATCTTTATTACCTCCGGCCACTTGGAGTGTGCATCAACCGTGACTAAGAACATTGAGTCCATAAATGGACCAGCAAAGTCGATGTGTACCCTTTGCCATGGAGATGAGGGCCACTCCCATGGATGTAGAGGGGCTTGTGGTGGGGTGTTTTGGACCTTCTGGCATCCTAGGCAGCTCTTGGTCATTTCTTCGATGTCTCCATCGATACCTGGCCGCCACACAAACGCTCTGGCTAGGTTCTTCATTTTCACTCCACCCAGATGCCCCTCGTGAAGCTCCTTTAGCACTTTATCCTGGAGTTTGGGTGGAATTACCACTCTGGATCCACACATCAAGGTTCCTCGGCACACTGACAGCTGTTCCCTCCTTTGCGAGAATGCTGGCAACAGTGGTTCGCCATGTGCTGGCCATCCCTTCACCGTTAAATCGTAGACTCGTGAGAGAGTCGGGTCATTTCTAGTTTCCTTTTCAATGGCAGAATTTGTTACTGGTAGACATTCGACTATGGTAGAGTGGAACATTTCCACTGGGTCCACTGTAGGTGCCTCTTCTACCGTTGGCAACGGTAGACGCGATAAACCGTCAGCATTTCCATGCTGTTTTGATCCTTTGTATTCTATGTCATATCGGTGTGCCCCTAGGAAAAGGGACCACCTCTGTAGCCTTTTTGCTGTCATAATGGGAACGCCCTTTTTAGGGTTGAATATGGAGACGAGGGGTTGATGATCAGTCAACAAGGTAAATTTTTGTCCGTGTAGGTAATGGTTGAATTTCTTCACTCCCCATACCAGGCTGAGTGCCTCCCTGTCGATCTGGGCATAGTTACGCTCAGCTGAGTTCAATGAGCGTGACGCAAAAGCTATCGGCTGTTCTGAGCCATCAGGGAATCTATGTGATAATACCGGTCCTACGCCGTAAGGGGATGCATCTCACGCCAGTCTGATTGGCAGTGATGGGTTGTAATGAGCCAAAACTTCCTTGGACGTAATCAAGCCTTTACATTTATGGAAGGCACGTTTACAGTCCTCGCTCCATTCCCAAATTACTCCCGTTTGTAGCAGTTCGTTAAGAGGGTGCAGAACAGTTGACAAGTTCGGTAAAAATTTATGATAGTAATTTATCAATCCCAGGAACAACCTTAATTGTGAGACATATTCAGGTGCTGGTGCTTTTATGACAGCTTCAATTTTCTCAGGGGACTTATGTAACCCTTCTTCATTAATTATGTGGCCACAATATGATATTTGTTTCTGGAAAAATTCACACTTGGGGCGGTTTGCTCGTAGGCCCCGTTCTCTCAGCCTAGTGAGCACCTGCTCCAAATTGGCAAGGTGTTCGTTGTCGTTTTCTTCTGTTACAAGGATGTCGTCTAGGTAGCATTGAGTCCCAGGAATCCCTTGCAGGACTTGTTCCATAGCTCTTTGCCAGATAGCTGGAGCTGATGCTATTCCGAAAACCAGTCGATTGTACTGGTACAGGCCTTTGTGTGTGTTTATTGTGAGATACTTTTTAGAGGCCTCCTCAACCTCCATCTGTAGATATGCCTGTGCCAAGTCAATTTTCGTGAAACGTTTCCCTCCGGACAGTGAGGCGAAAATATTTTCTGTCCTCGGAAGAGGATACTGTACCGTGTGAAGGACCGGGCTTACAGTCACCTTGAAGTCCCCACCGATGCGAATTTTTCTCTGTTCTTCAGACTTATCATTATTCAAAGTTTTCTTCATGACCAGGACGATGGGTGTTGCCCATTCGCTCCAAGCTATCTTGGATAACACGCCTGTCCTTTCCAAATTCTCCAGCTCTGCCTCGACTGCTGGACGAATTGCGTATGGCACCGGCCTTGCCTTAAAAAACTTGGGAATTGCCGCATCTTCCACCTTTTATTGAGGCGGTGACCCCTTTCAAGGTTCCTAGTTCCTGTTGGAACACTTCTTTGGCATTGGCCAAGATGTTTTTTAATCGTTCAGGTATGATGTCATCATCATTTTCTTTCTTACTGGTCACCGTCAGTGCTTGAATGGAGTGCCAGTCCAAACGTATTTTCCTGATCCATTCACGTCCCAACAGCGGTGGACCACCATCTTGCAGAACGTATAAATACAACTTCTGTATTTCCTTGCCGTTGTATACAACAGGCACCTTTATTTTCCCTTTGGGGTATACTTTCTGCCCCGTATATGTTTTCAAGATAATGGATGTGTCTTTCAAAGGTATATGCGGAAATAGCCGCTCGTAATCCCGTCTACTTATGACGGTCAGAGCTGATCCTGTATCTAGCTCCATTTTCACTGGGGCCCCCGCTATCGTGAGGGTAACCCAAATGGTCTGGTAATCTTCTTTGGCAATTACATTATGTAATTTGAGAGAGCTTAGTCTCTTGTTTCCGGAGTCGCTATCACTCTTCTGGTCTTCGGAGCTACTGTCCGTCATCATTTGTACTTTTCTGTACTTTTCCTTATTGATTTTTTTTCTGTCAGTGGATTTTTTGTTTCCAGATCGGCATACACGTGTAATGTGTCCCATCTTTCCACATTGTCTGCATGCTTTGTCCTTGAACCAGAAGTCCCTCTGGTCATGGGTGGATCTGCCGCAGCGATAACATCTCTTGAAACCCTGAGTCATTTCATGGGTGCCGAAGTCCTGTGGCTTTCGCTGTATCTCTGCAGCTCCTCTTGCTGCTGCTTCGTATGATACAGCTACACTGAAAGCCTTGTCCAGTGTCAAATCTTTCTCAGAAAGTAGCCTTTTTTGTGTTCCTTCACTTAGGAGACCGCAGACGAATTTGTCTCGTAGAGAATCTGCCAGTCCTGCCCCGAATTGGCAGTGCAGGGTATCAACAATCTCCTTAAAATTCTTGTCCATCGGTTTGGCTGGAGTGATTAAGTTTCGTAATAGCCTGTATGTCCTTGCGCCCATTAGATTTAGAAGTACCGATGCCTTTTTATCATCCTTTATTTCATTCGCTGTGCAATATACTTCCACTCTTTCCACATATGTGGCCCAATCCTCTACATCACTATCGAAAGTAGTAATGTTGCCAGTCTTAGGCATCCTGAAAAAAAAATGGCGCCTCCCGCGCTTTCCTTTCTTTCTTGCTGAAAAAAAATGGCGCCTCCCGCGCTTTCCCGCCGCTGTTGCTGCTGACAACGCTGTTCTCCGCGGTTTTTAATTATACAAATATTTTTAATAGTCGGAGACTTGTTCCCGCCGGACTCTCTGGGACTTTCCCCTCCCTCTGCGTGGTCCGAATGCCGACCTGCTTTGCAGAGCTGGCCGTCTCCCGAGTGCTCCACCCTTCGTCTCTGTTTGCCTGCGCCTTCACTGCTTGGCCCCGCTGTAGAGCCAGCCGATCGAGCCCCAGCCTGCCGCCCAGGAAGGATTATTGCAGTACCTGCCACCAGCCCGGCTAGCTGGTGAAACCACAGTTTTTTTTCTTTTTTTTTTCTTTTCTTCTTCCTTCGTCTGAGGAATCGATCTCCTTGAGGTGCTGCCGAATTGCAGGTAAGTCCGTTTCCAATTCATCGCCACTGTTGTGTCCGTGTGTTAATGGAGACACGGAATGCAGGAGTTGGTTTACAGGTGTTTACTGGACAAGGTCTGGAGGTGAACTAACAGATACAAGACAATATACAGGCTTATATAGCCCGAGTGGCCATTACTGGCATTACAGTACACAGGGGGCTCTTAAAGGCACATACACCACATGTTGCATTGCTGACTGACATCACATGAGCTTCGCCAGCACTCTGAGGTAGCACCTCACTCCTCTGCGTTAGCCCCTTAAGAGAGGTGTGTAGCGCCTGATTTAGCACTCCAATCACCTCCAGGGGCGATAGAAGCCAAGTTTCCAAGTTTGCAGTCGGAGGCGATAATTGGCGCCAGGCTCTAAACTTTGCGCTCGGCCAATAATTGCGCCCCAAATGGGGCAATACCGAATTTCTCCCCCAAAGAGTTTTAATAGGATTTTCATATTAAAAAAACAGAAACAATGGCCATCTGAAGTTTGCCATTCATGTCAATGAATTGGGATTCAGAAGCAGAGGATTCCTGATTAACAAAATAATTGTTGTAAAACAATTGATAATGAGCATAAATATTGGCCCAGAAATTCGGGTCCCAACGCGTGAGTACGGACGGAGTGCCCACGCGTGGACCCGATGGAAGTGCCGGTTTCTTGCATGCACAGCACATGCGTGGGAAAACGGCACTTCCGGTCCCCTGAACGAAGGGGTTAAGAGGTGAAACGCGTGCGACGTATGAGGCAGCGCGTGCGCGTTGAACTTCCGGTTTTTTGACAGGTTTGCCCGTGCGTGAAGGCCTGTACTTTTTGCACATTTTAAAACCAGACCAGGTAAGTGGTCTATTAATTAAAGTTAGTTTTTTTTTCCACAGGTTTATAATTTTTAAATACTTTACAGTAAGGTAAGTGTATTTTTAGAGCCAATTTTTTTTTAAAGTTATTTTTTTCAAAAATTTGATTAATTGTTTAAATTAGTTTTTTACAGTTACTAATAGTTCATTTAATTAGTGGGATGTTTTTTTAACTTTTATTTGAAGTTTAAGTACTGTTTTGGGCGCCCGGAGTTTTCATGAGTTTGACAGTTCTTACCATCAAACTCATGAATGAACTTTTGCAACCTCCGATTGGTTGCCCAGTGCTCACGTGATCCCAGCCGGCTCATCGCACTAACTACGCCGCTGGATCACGCAAGCACAGCGCGCCGGGAGCTGCAGCGGGCCACAGACCGGAAATGCACGCAGGCCCAGGCCTCAACGGCCGGCGCGATAGGTAAGTGCAGGTCGGGGGCTTGCACCCGCGGGAAGCCCCTGACCCAAATTTCTGGGCCAATATGTATCCCCTCAGCACGCCTACTCATAATACATGGGTTAAACAGCTCTGAATGTATACATGTAAGATAAAATATAGAAATAAATGTAACGGAATACATTTTTATATTTAAGCACTTTGTTAAACTACAGAAATAGGGGGAATTCTCCTCCATGACCTGCCCAAAAGTGGTGGAAAATTCGGGCGGTGAGGACTTCTTCTGTCTCACCACCTCAACCAAGATTTCTCTCCCGACATCCTGGCTCACTTTTTCCCCATCTTCCATGTGCAAATGGTGGTGGGGCGATATTGATCAAGTCCCCAGCAGATTTTCCTTTGTTCCGCCCCAGTTACTGCTACTTCCTGCGATTGCCATGTGGAAGCTGCCTGTAGGCCTGGGAAAGCAGCAGTAAAAGCTGAGTTTTCCCCAGTGGAGTGAGCGGGCCTTGTAATGGCCTGCTCTCCCTCCAGCCAGCCCCAGAGACTTACCTGCTGAAGGCCTTGACCGCAGCTAAAGGTTTTAGTGGGAACCCTCCTTCTGATCTTTGGACGATGCTTCTATAAACATATGAAATTTACGGGCAGGAAAAGACCAGCTGGTCCATCAAGCCTGCCCCACTCCATGATGGCTGGAGCACCCATGACTATACACTTCTTCCCTCCCCTCCCACCCATGTAGCCACATAATCTCCTGGGAGAGGCAAAAAAGAAAAAACCCAGGGCCAATAGGGGAAAAATACTCTGGAAAATTCATTTCCAGCCCCCTCCGGCACCTGTCCCTTTATCGTCCCTCGCCACCTCCTCTGGTGCTGTAGCAGTATTCTCATTGCAGCACCTCCAGGATTCTCTGCCTTTGCACTGCGGGCCCCCTCTTGATGGTGGAAATCCCGTTGGGGAACCCACCATGCTATGCAATGAACCCTGACCCAAGAAAATGGGTGAGGAGATGTGGTGGATATGATGGGGCAGGTGGAAGTCTCGCCCCTTTGGATCTCTGTCTTGGAGAGAATTTACCACCCCACACGCGACCTCCCCCCCACCCCCACCCCCGCCACCATATTATCTATTTACAGAATTTTTGAGAAAGAGAAACTTACAAAATTTTGGGAGGACCTGTTGTAAGGAGGATCACCCACAGAGTCATATTCTGGAGATAGTGTCAAGTGAGCGCCAGTGGTAGTGGACTATTATCCCAGCAATCTCTGCAGGCTGTTTCTCAGACAACTCATAACAACTAGATTCCAGAACTCTGAGAAGGAAGTTTGTAGATTTATGTGGGTTGCTGATTAACTATAGTGTCAATCTTCTCCATCCACTGTTCCCAGATAATTTGCATAAAGTTAACCAATTTTGTCATGTCATTGAGTAGCTGAGCAAAACCAAACTGAATAGCTTCAAAATTATTTTGATTTCTACGAGATATTCAGCTGATGTCTTTCAGCTGCTGACTCTGGGCATGGAGTAGCAAGTGGTACAAGGCCTGCGTCTGTTGAATCTGTTGCTATGTTGTTCTTACTGGAGTCTCTGGCACTTCATCGTCGCTAGGACAAAATCCTGGCACTCCCTCCCTGACAGCACTGTGGGAGTACCTTCACCACATGGACTGCAGCGGTTCAAGAAGGTGGCTCACCACCACCTTCCCAAGGGCAATTAGGGATGGGCAATAAATGCTGGCCTTGCCAGCGATGCCCACATCCCATAAACAAATTTAAAAAAACTATGCAGAAGTGACACTAATAGGGATTCTTCCGAAGGTATGGTGTCATCTTGCCACTCAATTCAACAGAATTTCTCCTTGATCCTGGATCAGTAACTATGGCCTGGTTTCCTCTTTTTCCTCATCACCACGTGATCATGATCTTCCCTCTCAGAGGTGATGGTTAGGCCATATGATTCAGATAGTTTGGATGTGGATGAGTCATTTGTAAAGATATTAATTTATTAATTTCTTGATTTATTAATTTACGACTAGACTCTGCAGGTGCAGATTCATCAGTCAATATTACTCCACAGGATATAAAGGAAAAAAAGACTTGCATTTATATAGTGCTTTTCACAACCTCAGGAAGCCCCAAAGTGCTTTACAGCTAATGAAGTACTTTTGAAGTGTAGTCACAGTTGTAATGTAGGAAACGCGGCAGACAGTTTGCGCAGAGCAAGGTCCCACAAACAGCAATGTGCTAATGACCAGATAATCTGTTTTAGTGATGTTGATACTGGATTAGTAATTATTTATAATACTTGATCCACTGCCAAAGACTATGAACAATGAAGATTGTAGATATGATTTACATCATATTGTAGATAGATAGGCTTTATATCCTGTTATTCACAGTTATATACTTTGGTCAAATAATATGTTGTTGGTTTTTACATTTTTAAAAGAATTACTTTACCAAAATCTGAGGATTTTGAAGAGTTCTTATCCTGGACTAGAAGATTCAAAAGCTGTGTCACTTTGTTCTTTCTACATTTTTTGAGAGCATTTGTTTTGCTATTTGGTTGATGCCATTTTTTTGGCCACCTTTCTCCTGACAACACTTTCGAGGATACTTGGGAGATTTTGCTTTTTCCTTTGATTTTTAGGGTAAGCTTTGTCAAAACCATGCAATGGTTTTTATTAGCTTCACTGCCAATAATAGATGCAAAGCAATTGAGGAATTCTTTAGCAGGAATCTCTATGCTGAGTTTGCTGATCTCAGTTAGAGTAGCAATTGAGGCACAACAATTGAGTTCAGTGCCTCGGGGTGGGGGGGAGGGGGGGGCGCATAAATCAACCAGGGTTCCCTGTCCTGATCACCACCCATTAACTCCTACTGGAATTGCATGTGTCTGAATGAATGTGAGAGGAGGAGAGGGTTTGGCTGCCATGTCCTCACCAATCAAATAGCCTGCAGAAATCAGACCTTAAATGGGGCACATCTCTGGCAGGGCCGGACTTCCATTGCTCCAGAGATGCCCCATCCCTGAACCGCAGCCATATTTCTGGTCCCAGGATCACTAACATATGGGAAGCAAGCTTCTTGACCTCCCCCGAGGAGCTGTGCCATAATGAGGTTGCAGAGCTGCAGTCGCAGCCACAGGGAGCCTCCGGTAGTGAGAAAAAGAGGTGGCCAGTGAGCTGCCTGATCTAAGCATTTTTTTGAAACTGGAAAGTTTTGATTTGAACTAATGGGACCTATGCACTGTACACACCAGTGCTCTGAGGTTTTTTGCACAGGTCGCTCCACTCATTTTGGCTTGAGGTCCCCTCCACCAACATCTGAACGTTGGATGTCAGAACTTAAGAGGTGGCTTCTGCATCTAGCATTTGCATGCACCCACCAACATATGGACAGTCACTGTTTCCCCCCAAGAAGACCAGCTACTGGAAAACAGGGGGAGGCAAGGACGATGCGGAGCATGTTGCAGAATTGCTTTCCACCTCTGCCTGCCCCCAGATCCTGAATAATTGAGGATGGTGGGGGGTGGGGAGATGAAAAGCGTTGGCCTCACACTAGACTTGCATACGAAGCCATCTATCAGAGCCTTGGGTACCAGACTGCAGTGGGACCTAATGCCTTGAGAGAAGAGGAGTGGAGGAAATTCCCAACAACAACAAAAAAATCCTTGGTTTAACAAATTATTGTTGCATCTGCAGTTTGCCTCCTGCATACAAGAGACAACAGGGGTAAATTTCCACGGGGATTCTCCTGCTCATTCGATGTCACTTCAGCAGAAGAGCCACAGACACCCCAGAAAAATGGTGTAAAAAATCATTTAGGCCATTTTTCCATGGTTTAAGAGTCTCTTCCACCAAAGTTATGGTGGATGAGAAGGAGAAAGTTCATGAAAGTTCACCTTCAATAGTCCAGATGATAACTCTATCTGGGAGAAGGTTCCACAGGTAGAAGTAACGTGGGAAACCTTGCTGCTAGTATTCTGTGTTGATCTGTTGGATTAATATAGAGGGCTGAAGTACATCTAGAACAGTAGTTTAGTTTCTCTTATAAATGTAGAAGTCTGTCTGCCGACTCTTCTAATGCTCCTCCACTCAAAATCTGAGAGAAGGCTGACAGCCTGAGGGCACCTCGCAGATGTTGCAGTGGGCTATGGTCCACAGGTCTGCATGGCCTTGAACTATAATAAGCTCAGGGGCGCAGCTTGTGTTCTTTTCTGAAGCCTGTCAAAAAGGACCGTGGTTTCATCACCGTATATATTTAGGCTTCATAGTACACTGAGGTTGTTCATAGTGATGTGGAAGGCTTAGTTTTCTTAAGCTGCTCATCTATCAGTCGACCACTTGTTTACACCAGTTGCAAACCTTATGTAGCAGAGTAAGGTGAGCAGCTTCTTGGTCCATCTTTACAATTAAGTTATTGATTTGGGAAGAAGAACAACAGGAAAGCACATCCTGGTGCAAATCCCTGTTCAGAACTTTCCTGTAGGCTTTAGGATTTGTATTAGAAGCATAAAGGGGGAAGCTAAAAAAATAGTTTTGATACAAAATGGTATTAGGATATGGAACGTTTTACAGATGGCCATTGAAACAAGGCCAATTATGGCCAAAGAACAGGGAAATGGGATCGAGTGGACAGCTCTAATTTCATGTTGGCAATGACAAAGGCACAATGGGCCAAGATGAGCTCATTCTGTGCTAAAATCTCCACGATTGTATGAAAGGTTCAGTATTTACTTGAGTAATAACAATTAACTGAGGTGCACTGAATGGCATACGAGTGAATTAATGACACATTTTTCAAATGGTCTGGATATCTGAATACATGCATAGAAATAGATCTGAATATTACATTGGGTAAAAGTTGAAGGCTGAAATTAATGATCTAATGACAAATTAATTTAATTAACTTCAAATTAAAGATTAGACCCAATGTAAAGGTTAAACCCATTTATCCAAGTAACAGAACTACTCACAATTTAATGCATATCATCAAGGTCATTTTTGCTTTAATACCACAGATCATTGTTATTAATTTATGAAGCCAGTCAGATTTACTGACAGAATGGTCTGGATTTTGCTGATCTAATAATGGTGAGGCAATCAGCGCTCAACGATCGGGGTAAACCTGACAGCAACTTCTGGCATCCACATATGTGCAGGTAAACACAGAAATCCAGAAGTTACTGTCAGAGATACCCTGTTCCTCCACAGGGTGCACTGTTTCAGTCCTTGCCGATAGACTTGGCATTGAAATGACTGCAACGGCTTGCACTTGGGGTACTTGCCCACTAGTTCCGCACTAAAAATGGCTGAAAAAATTAGGACTGTTGCATTCAGGATTCAGTGAGTTTTTAACAGCATAATAAGCGATAAATTACCGCTGAACAAACTCTGGCACTGAAAAATTTATTTTATAAGTGTGGAGTCTCATTCCCTCGGAAGAAAATTAATGTTGGAGATTTTTATAAAATATAAAAATTAATTTTTGTTGGTTTTTCTGGCTGTCTCTTTTATCACTCTCCCTTAATCCCATCTGTATTTCCCAATCTTTATTTCACTTTCTGTACATCATTTAAATCTAATTAATATTTCCTGCTTTATACTTCCTGGTTTGGACTCTGTGGGCGCGATTTTCCCATTGGAGGCGGGTTGGAGGTGGGTTTTGGTTTGTGTGGGTTTCAAACCTGCCTCCACTGTGAGGTGGGAAAAATTTGTGATTTTCCCCTAATTGGCCAGTTAATTTCAGAGGTGTGGGTTCCCCTGGGCCAATTAGTCTTTTGGGACTGAAACTCTCCTCTGCTGACGTCACTTATCCAGCATCCTTTAAGCGCTGCTTGCTGCCTTGGCTCTTCCACTGGTTTTTGGTCGATGGTGCACCACCTGTAAACTTTTATCTCCTTGAAGAATGGCCAGCTCCAAGGCAAGGGCCTCCCCGAGGTTCTCAGATGAGGTGCTGGGTATGCTGGTTGAGGGGGCGAAAGCTAGCAGGGAGGTGCTCTTCCCCTCATCTGGGAGGAAGTGGCCTCCCAAAGAATCCAAGGCTGTGTGGGTCCAGCTGGCAAGGGATATAACCTCCAGATCTGTGTGCAGATTGGGTGATTGTTTCTGTTTATTGGTGAAATGCCATTCCTGTGTGAATGTATTAAAATTAGGTGATGCCAAACTGTTGGCGTGATGGCATCTGTTATTTCAGCTTAGGCAGCTCCACCTTGTGGGCTCCATGAACTTGCGTGGTCAGGTTGGTGGTCACAGTGAAAGGTGGCCATAGAGTCATGTCCATTGTCTATCATGTGTTACATAGAAACATAGAAGATAGGAGCAGGAGTAGGCCATTCGGCCCCTCGAGCCTGCTCCGCCATTTAATGAGATCATGGCTGATCATCCAAATTCAGTACCCTCTCCCTGCTTTCTCCCCATATCCCTTGATCCCTTTAGCCTTAAGAAATATATCTAACACTTGAATATATTTAATGAATTGGCCTCAACTGCCTCTGTGGTAGAGAATTCCACAGGTTCACCACTCTCTGGGTGAAGAAATTCCTCCTCATCTCAGTCCTAAATAGCTTACCCCTTATCCTTAGACTGTGACCCCTGGTTCTGGACTCCCCCGCCATCGGGAACATCCTTCCTGCATCTAGTCTGTCTAGTCCTGTTAGAATTTTATAAGTTTCAGTGAGATCCCCTCTCTTCTAAACTCTAGCGAATACAAGCCCAAGCGACCCAATCTCTCTTCATACGTCATTCCTGCCATCCCAGGTATCAGTTTGGTGAATCTTCGCTGCACTCCTTCCATGGCAAGAACATCCTTCCTCAGATAAAGCAACCAAAACTGCACACAATACTCAAGGTGTGGTCTCACTAAGGCAGCTGCAGCAAGACATCCTTGCTCCTGTACTCGAAACCTCGCTATGAAGGCCAACATACCATTTGCCTTCTTAACCGCCTGCTGCACCTGCATGCTTACCTTCAGCACAAGGACACCCAGGTCTCGTTGCACTTCCCCTTTTCCCAATCTATTGCCGTTCAGATAATAATCTGCCTTCCTGTTTTTGACACCAAAGTGGATAACCTCGCATTTATCCACATTATATTGCACCTGCCATGCATCTGCCCAATCACCCAGCCTGTCCAAATCATACTGGAGTTTCTCGGCACTCTCCTCACAGCACACACGCCCACCCAGCTTTGTGTCGTCTGCAAACATGGAGATATTACATCTAGTTCCCTCGTCTAGATCCTTAATATATATTGGCCTAGAAATTCGGTTTTGGCGCAGCGAGGGCTTTAGCGCCGGAAGTTAGTGCCGGCGCTAAGTCCCCCTGCGCGCGCCAAAAATTCAGTAGCGCCGCGCCCAAACGGCTGCCGGCGCTACTGAGGGGTCTCAGCGCCTCAAAACTGGCGCCACGCGCCGCATTGCGGCGCTATTCCGGCGCTGCGGCGCCCGCTGGGGTGCGGCAGGCTCAGGAAGTGCAGGCCTCCTCCTTCCGTTAAGGAGGAGCTGCCTGCACCCGGCCGCGGCCCGCGATAATCTTTTTAAAAATGAGCCCGGCACCTCGGACAAGTGCCGGGCTTGCTTCTGTTCCGGGGTGGGGGGGGGGGGAAGTCCGGGGAGGGAGCTGCGGCCAGGCGGCCGGCGGGAAAGCGGCCGGCCGCCGCGGGGCCTTTAATGCGCCGGCGCAAAGTTCTGTAAGGCACCTCTGCCAGAACGTTGCTTGCGGCTGCCACGGGCGAGGCGGCCGCAACTCAATTTCCGAGTTCGGGCGGGTTACCATGGCAACCGGGACGCTGCGCACACCGATGACGTCATCGGTGCCGGCGCAGCGCTACCGGCCTAACGCCGATTTAGGGCCCCTGTCAATTTCTAAACTGGCCATAACTTCGGCGCTAGGCCCTCTAGCGCCTCAAAAGCGGCGCTAAGGCCAGTGAATTTCTAGGCCGTTGTGAATAACTGGGGTCCTAGCACCGATCCCTGCGGTACCCCACTAGTCACTGCCTGCCACTTGGAAAAAGACCCGTTTATTCCAACTCTTTGCTTCCTGTCTGCCAACCAGTTCTCTATCCAAGTCAGTACATTACCCCCAATCTCATGTGCTTTAACTTTGCATGCTAATCTCTTATGTGGGACCTTATCGAAAGCCTTCTGAAAGTCCAAATATACCACATCCACTGGTTCTCCCTTATCTATTCTACCAGTTACATCCTCAAAAAATTCCAGTAGATTAGTCAAACATGATTTACCTTTTGTACACCAATGTTGACATTGTACGATCCTGTCACTGTTTTCCAAGTGCTCTGCTACTACATCTTTTATAATGGACTCTAGCATTTTCCCCACTACCGATGTCAGGCTTACCGGTCTGTAATTCCCCGTTTTCTCTCTACCACCTTTTTTGAATAGTGGAGCTACATTAGCTACCCTCCCATCCATGGGAACTGTTCCAGAGTCTATAGAATTTTGGAAGATGACCAGCAATGCATCTACTATTTCTAGGGCCACTTCCTTAAGTACCCTAGGATATAGATTATCGGGCCCTGGGGATTTATCGGCCTTCAATCCCGTCAATTTCCCTAACACCATTTCCCTACAAATACTGATTTCATTCAGTTCCTCCCTCTCGTTAGACCCTATGTTCCCCAACATCTCTGGGAGGTTATTTGTGTCCTCCTTTGTGAAGACAGAACCAAAGTATGTATTTAATTGGCCTGCCATTTCTTTGTTCCCCATTATAAATTCCCCTGATTCTGACTGCAAGCGACCTACACTTGACTTCACCAATCTTTTTCTCTTCACATATCTATAGAAGCTTTTACAATCAGTTTTTATGTTCCCTGCAAGCTTACTCTCATACTCTATTTCCCCCCTCTTAATTAATCCCTTTGTCCTCCTTTGCGGAATCCTAAACTGCTCCTAATCCTTGTTGCTTTGTCAAGCCAATTTATATGTCCTCTCCTTGGATCTTATGCTATCCCTAATTTCCCTTGTTAGCCATGGGCGAGTCGCCTTTTTTGTTTTATTTTTATGCCAAACAGGGATGAACAAATTCTGTAGTTCATCCATGCGATCTTTAAATGTTTGCCATTGCCTATCCACCATCAACCCTTTAAGTAACATTCCCTAATCCCTCCTAGCCAACTCGCACCTCATACCGTCATAGTTTCCTTTATTTTAAATTCAGGACCCTAGTCTCTGAGTGAAATACTTCACTCTCCATCTTAATGAAGAATTCGATCATATTATGATCGCTCTGCCTCAAGGGGCCTCGCACAACAAGATTGCTAATTAATCCTTTCTCATTACATAATACCCAGTCTAAGATGGCCTGATCTCTAGTTGGTTCCTTGACATATTGGTCCTGGAAACCATCTAGGAACTCCTCCTCCACAGTATTGTTACTAATTTGGTTAGCCCAATCTATATGTAGATTAAAGTCACCCATGATAACTGCTGTGCCCTTATTGCACACATCTCTAATTTCCCATTTAATGCCATCCGCAACCTCAGCATTTAGGACTGAGATGAGGAGGAATTTCTTCACCCAGAGAGTGGTGAACCTGTGGAGTTCTCTACCACACAAGGCAGTTGAGGCCAATTCATTAAAAGTATTCAAGAAGGAGTTAGATATATTTCTTAAGGCTAAAGGGGTCAAGGGATATGGGGAGAAAGCAGGGAGAGGGTACTGAATTTGGATGATCAGCCATGATCTCATTAAATGGTGGAACAGGCTCGAGGGGCCGAATGGCCTACTCCTGCTCCTGTCTTCTATGTTTCTATGTTGTATACAACTCCCACTAATGTTTTCTGCCCCTTGGTATTTCTCAGCTCTACCCATACAGATTCCACATCATCAGAGCTAATATCCTTCCTTACTATTGTGTTAATCTCCTCTTTAACCAGCAATACTACCCCACCTCCTTTTCCTCTTTGCCTGTCTTTCCTCAATATTGAATACCCCTGGATGTTGAATTCCCAGCCTTGTTCACCCTGATGCCATGGCTCCGTAATCCCAATTATATCATATCCGTTTACATCTATTTGCACAGCTAATTCATCCACCTTATTACGAATGCTCCTCGCATTAAGACACAAAGCCATCAGGCTTGTTTCTTTAATACTCTTAGACCTTTTAGAATTATTATTTACTGTGGCCTGTTTGATTTACACCCTTGATTTCTCTGACTGCCACTTTTGCTTTTCTCCTTCTTGTCTTTTGCTTCTATCCTTGCTTCTCTTTCCTCTGTCTCCCTGTGCAGGTTCCCAACCCCCTGCCATTTTAGTTTAAACCCCAACAGCATAAGCAAACACTCCCCCTAGGACATCAGTCCTGGTCCTGCCCAGGTGCAAACTGTCCAGTTTTTACTGGTCCCACCTCCCCCAGAACCAGTTCCAATGTCCTAGGAATTTGAATCCCTCCCCCTTGCACCATTCCTCTAGCCACGTATTCATCTGAAATATCCTTCTATTTCTACTCTGACTAGCACGTGGCACTGGTAGCAATTCTGAGATTGCTACCTTTGAGGTCCTATTTTTTAATTTACCTCCTAACTCCCTATATTCAGCTTTTAGGACCTCATCCTGGTTTTTACCTATATCGTTGGTACCTATATGCACCATGACAACTGGCTGTTCACCCTCCCCCTCCAGAATGCCCTGCAGCCGCTCCGAAACATCCTTGACCCTTGCACCAGGGAGGCAACATACCATCCTGGAGTCTTGTTTGCGGCCACAGAAACGCCTATCTATTCCCGTTACAATAGAATCCCCTATCACAATAGCTCTCCTGTTCTTTTTCCTCCCGTCCTGTGCAGCACAACCACCCATGGTGCCAGGAAGTTGGCTGCTGCTGCCTTCCCCCGATAAGCCATCCTCCTCAACAATATCCAAAACGGCATATCTGTTTGAGAGGGGAATGGCCACAGGGGACCCCTGCACTACCTGCCTGCGCCTACTACTCTGCCTGGCGGTCACCCATTCCCTTCCTGCCTGTGCAGCCTTTACCTGCGGTGTAACCAACTGATTAAACGTGATACCACGACATCCTCAGCTTTGCATTGTTAAGAAGGTGCCAAGCACATGTGCCACATTGGGCAACCTATGCAAATCTGGCCAGGATGAGTGCATCCCTTGCATCACAGGCAGCCATGTGCTTGTGTGCTGCCGCTGCTGCTTGTCGATACGCTGCCGCTGGGTCCTCCTGCTCCTTCTCCTCCTCATCTGAGGAGGCTATGAACTGAGCCACTTGCTCATCAGGAAGCTGCAAGCCACAATGCTGTGCCAAGTTGTGCAGTGCACAGCAGACCACAACCATCCTGGAGACCCTGGCTGCTGAATACTGCAAGGCTCCACCTGGATCTGCCAAGGCATTTTCAGCAAGCAATGGTTTGCTCGATGATGGAACTGGTCGAAATGTGGCTGGAGTTGTAGCGTTACTCAGCCTCGTTGGCTGGCCTCCTGATCGGCGTCATTAGCCACTTCTTCAGGGGGTAGCCCTTGTCACCAAGGAGCAATCCGTTAAGTTGGTTTGGCGGATTGAAGAGCAGAGGAACACTAGGGTTCCGCAGGATGAAAGAGTCATGGCAACTACCACAGAACTTGGTGCAAACATGCAAAATCTCCTTCTTGTGGTTACACACCAGCTGTATGTTGAGGGAATGGAAGCCCTTGCGGTTGACAAAGATAGCTGGGTTTTGATGGGGTGCCCTAAGGGCCACATGTATGCAGTCTATGATGCCCTGCACCATTGGCAAGCCTGCCATATTTGCAAAGCCAACTGAATGCGTGGTTACACTTGCTTGATCTCTTGAGAAGCGGATGTAATTGTGCGCCTTTGCGAAAAGGGCATCGGTGACCTGCGTGATGCAACTGTGGGCGGCTGTCTGGGAGATGCTGCTGATGTCTGCTGATGATCCCTGGAAGGAGCCTAAGGCAAAAAAGTTGAGTGCGGTGGTGACTTTGACAGCCACTGGTAAGGGGTGTCCACCCGCTCCTCTGGGCTCCAGGTGTTGGAGCAGCAGTGCGCAGATGTCTCCGGCAACCTGTCGCGAAAGTCTCAGCCTCCTTTGGCACTGCTGCTCACTCATGTTGAGGTAGCTCATCCTCTGTCTGTAAACCCTGAGAGGAGGGTATCTCCTGCAGCGATGTGCTTCCATGCATTGGTGCCTTCTGTCCTGTGCAGCATCACGTGTGTAAGCAGGAGGTTGTCGCTCCTGCTACTGTTGCTGCTGAGCTGCCTGGTTCTGCTGCTGCCGTGGCTGCTTCTCATCCGAATCTGAGTTCCATGGTGAAAGGAAATAAATGGTTCCCATGCTGCTGGCAGATACCTCCGTTGGGGAAGCGCTCAGTCCAAGCGGGGAGAGGGTCTTTCAAGGAGGTCCCACAGTTGAGAGATAGAAGCTGCAACACCTCCGACTTGGGTAGGCCTGCTAAAAGTGCTGAAAGACCTGTGGAACAAAAGTTCTGCCACCTGCAACTGCTCCCTGATGAAAGTGCCATTTTAATGGTGGAGCTGCAGCTGTGAGGAGGCCACCAACTTGTCAACCCACCAGGATTAGCTGGTGAGGTTTAGGAGGATCGTGCAACACACACAAAATGTGGCAAAATAACAAAGGCCTGCCAAAATAGGATTATAGAGGCCCTTAACTACTATTTAAGGATCTTAACTACCTCTCCTGACTGATGGAGGAGGAACCAAATCGCACCCATCAAACTCGCCACTGGCAAAATTGCACGGAGGTGGGTTGGAGGTGGATTCCGAACCCGCCCTCACTTTTTGCGATTTTTGCCAATTGTCCCACCTCCAAACCCGCCTCCTCGGGGCTGGGAAAATCACCCCCAGTGTCTCAGTGAGGATTCTTCAATTTTATTGGTTGAAGAACCTTGCTGTTTTTTCCCTGCTCACAGATGCCACAGATCCCCTGTAGCGGGCGCAGCACTGAAAGACACCATCCTTGGCCTCTTGTATTGTTCCACGGAAACCCAGCGTAAGCTCGAGGAACAGCAAATCATCTTCCGATTAGGCACTTTGCAGCCTTCCGGACTCAATATCGAGTTCAATAATTTCAGATCATAACCTCGGGCTCTTACTTTTTCCCTTTAAATTTTTTCCACCCCTTTGTTTTGGGTACTCCTTTCCCCCCTCCCCCCCCCTCCCCGCCACCCCCTCCTTTCCTTTTGTTTCTCTCTCTCATCTGGCAGCTGTCCTTATCCTGCCAGTACACTTCACACCTAATCTCAGCTGCCTTTTGTCTCCACTGGTCCATTACCATCTCATCTGGCTTCTAATACCTTTTATTGTCTCCTTTTCTTCTTTTGTTTGATCGCAGCTTTGCCTTCGATCTTTTTATTTTCTTTCCAGTTTTGAAGAAGGGTTTCAACCCGAAACGTCAACTCAAATTTCTCTCCACGGATGTTGCCTGACCTGCTGAGTTTTTCCAGCATTCTCTGTTGTTGTTTTGGATTTCCAGCATCTGCAGTATTTTGCTATCGAACATATTAGGGGAAATCTCTACTGACAAGCCTGCGAAAACTCTGTGGGCAACTGTCAGTGAGGTGAGTGATGAGTGCCGTTCCTTCGCCACTGACTTCAAAATCCAGCCATTGTGATCAGCAGCCCTCTAAGAAGTAAGCTTCAAACACTCATGAGATTACCCATGGTGTCATTGTACATATCCTAAGCAGAGTGTAGCTGCAGGTAATCGTTGAAACATCTTACCCAATATTTCAAGGAGTGTTGGGATAGACCGAGTGAAATTAAATTCTACAATCTAGCCTCCATACAGGATAGAGATGATGTTTGAGATGATGAGAAAATACAGAAGCAGTATACAGAGGAATCTCAGACAATTCACTCTTGCTGTATGTCAGAATCACTTGTGCTTCTGCACTGATAGATCTTGTGCAAATACGTGCTTTAGAGCCTCCAAAGCCAAAACCTGAAGAAACCCAAGTTTGCATCCTAAGTGTAAGAACCGTTACCCCAAAACTTCTGTCAACTATCTACTATGTCAGTTTTGTTATTCACTAAAATCAAATTAAATGAACAGCCATAATGGGTAAAATTAGTACCAGAAAGGTGCTGCATGGACAGTTTTTAAAAATTCTGTTTTAAAGACCAGCCCCAATCAGAAGTATGCCATGAGTTGCACTTCCAAATATTCTGCTAATAGCTCCTAGTAATGCCAGCAAACACTGACTGTACTATAACATGAAGTCATCCTCTAATTGGCTGCAATAAGGCCTAGCATCGAAACCACCCCTTCCAACCAATGGTGCACTCCATTTGTGGTACAGTATGTGACAACTCTGCCCGTGTAATTAACATAATTTACAGTGACTAGTCTGTAATTCTGCAGCTGCATTATTACCTTGCATGGCTTGCTCTGTGTTGATTGTTATATTTTCTCTTGAGGCCCGTGAACAAAATACATTGTCTATCGACATACAGATTACTAAGAGGCAGTAAACTTGCAGAGTGTAACACAACACCCCTTAAACATCCTGCCAATCTGTAGTGTTGAACGAAAGGAAGAGGATGTAGAAAAGAGACACTGCACAGTGATTGAAGGCAAGATAATTAATCAAGACTTTCTCTTGCATTATCTTGTACAACTTGTAAGTGTTTTACGTGATGGTTCGCACCTAGTGAGCAGACTCTCCGTTTAACTTGATGCACTTCTAACAAATAATTTTAACCAGTGCCAGTCATGCTTAATCCATTTAGTGGTGTTTACAGGCAAAATGTAATTAGGGGTGAAACACATTGCTCTGTGCACACATCCATGCATCATCATCTCCTGTACTTGTTGGATTAAAAATATACTACAGACAGAGCATTTGGATCCGGCCTGTTCCTTGCTTCTTTCCTTCCTTTGCACTATGGTTCTAATCATTTAACACACTATGCAACTTTCAGACCACATGTTCAATTATTTAAGACATGAAGAAGCCTTTAATAGAAATAAAATATTACATTTTTGCATACTTAGATTTGATGCATATTAAAGACGAGGAAAATCAGTCCTAATTTCACTCCTTTAACTAATTTAAGTCAGTTTTTCTCCTAAGTGGCAAAACAAAATAGTTTTGATTGTGCAAAAACAATTGCCAAAAAGTGATACAAATTCCAGATTTTCTAATTGCCCCAAAAAGAGGACAACACCCAGTTACACCCATTAAAGAAGACTGAGAATTTGAACTGATTTATCCATTGCTCTTACAAAGAAGGTATTTGAAGGGAATGATCAAGAGTGATACATTGCTAAGCAAATGAGTGATGCAGGCCTAAATGGTTTGCTTTTAGATTTACCAGTTGAGAGTTATATCTGCTGCACTCGCTCCTCGTAGAATTTGAAACCTAATTCATGCTACAGCTTCATTAACACCACAAAAAATATTGCCTGCCACAGAGAAACAGCCTTGCTTACAGAGTATTGCTGAAAAAAACAGATAAACCAACCAACTACACATACAACATATTTAATACATATTGAATTGCTGATATCCATCAGTGAACATGTAACATTTGAAAGGTATGGTTTTCCATTCCTTTTAGTTGGTACATATTC
>NC_140991.1:215791599-215922845 GCF_052327205.1 Somniosus microcephalus
TGTGTGTGTGTGTCTGTCTGTCTGTCAGTGTGATTGTGTGCCTGTGTGTATCTGTGTGTGTGTCTGTGTGTGTGTGTGTGAGTGTCTGTCAGTGTGTGTGTGTGTGTTGTTTTGTGTGTGTGTGTGCGTGTGAGTGTCTGTCTGTCAGTGTGATTGTGTGCCTGTGTGTGTGTCTGTGTGTGTGTGTGTGTGGGTGTGTGCCTGTGTGTCTGTCTCTGTGTGTCTGTCTCTGTGTGTCTGTCTCTGTGTGTCTATCTGTGTGTGTCTGTGTGTTCGTGTGTGTGTGTGAGTGTCTGTCAGTGTGTGTGTGTGTTGTTTTGTGTGCGTGTGTGTGAGTGTCTGTCTGTCAGTGTGATTGGGTGTGTGTGCCTGTGTGTGTCTGTGCGTCTGTGTGTGCGTCTGTGTGTGTGTATCTGTGTGTCTGTAGGTGTCTGTGTCAGTGTGTTTGTCTGTTAATGTGTGTGTGTGTGTCTGTGTGTGTGTGTGTGTCTGTGTCTCTGTCTGTGTGTGTGTGTGTGCCTGTGTGTGTGTGTCTACGTGTGTGTCTGTGTCAGTGTGTGTATCTATCTGTGTGTGTGTGTCTGTGTGTGTCTGTATCTGTGTGTGTATCTGTGTGTGTGTGTATCTGTGTGTGTGTATCTGTGTCTGTGTCTGTGTGTGTGTCTACATGTGTGTCTGTGTCAGTGTGTGTGTCTGTTTATGTGTGTGTGTGTGTGTCTTTGTGTGTGTTTATCTGTGTGTCTGTGTGTGTCTGTGTCTCTGTGTGTGTGCGTGTCTGTGTGTGTGTGTGTCTGTGTCTGTGTGTGTGGCTGTGAGTGTGTGTCTACATGTGTCTGTGTGTGCGTGTGTCTGTGCGTGTGTCTGTGCGTGTGTCTGTGCATGTGTCTGTCTGTGTGTGTGTGTGTATGTGTGTGTGTGTGCCTGAGTGTGTGTGTGTCTATGTGTGTGTCTGTGTCTGTGTGTGTGGCTGTGAGTGTGTGTCATAGAAACATAGAAGATAGGAGCAGGAGTAGGCCATTCGGCCCTTCGAGCCTGCTCCGCCATTCAATGAGATCATGGCTGATCATCCAAATTCAGTACCCTGTCCCTGCCTTCTCCCCATATCCCTTGATCCCTTTAGCCTTAAGAAATATATCCAACTCCTTCTAGAATATATTTAAGGAACTGGCCTCCACCGCCCTCTGTGGCAGAGAATTCCACAGGTTCACCACTCTCTGGGTGAAGAAATTCCTCCTCATCTCAGTCCTAAATGGCTTACCCCTTATCCTTAGACTATCACCCCTAGTTCTGGACTCCCCGGCCATCGGGAACATCCTTCCTGCATCTACTCTGTCCAGGCCCGACAGAGTTTTATAGGTTTCGATGAGATCCCCTCTCAATCTTCTAAACTCCAGTGAGTATAAGCCCAATCGACACAATCTCTCCTCATACGTCATTCCTGCCATCCCAGGTATCAGCCTGGTGAATCTTTGCTGCACTCCTTCCATGGCAAGAACGTCCTTCCTCAGGTAAGGCGACCAAAACTGCACACAATACTCAAGGTGCGGTCTCACCAAGGCCCTGTACAACTATAGCAAGACATCCTTGTTCCTGTACTCGAACCCTCATGCTACAAAGGCCAACATACCATTTGCCTTCTTAACCGCCTACTGCACCTGCATGCTTACCTTCAGCGACTGGTGCACAAGAACACCCAGGTCTCTTTGCACTTCCCCTTCTCCCAATCTATTGCCATTCAGATAATAATCTGCCTTCATGTTTTTGCCACCAAAGTGGATAACCTCACATTTATCCACATTATAGTGCATTTGCCATGTTTCTGCCCAATCACCCAAACTGTCCAAATCGCACTGGAGTTTTACGACATCCTCCTCACAGCATACCCTCCCACCCAGCTTTGTGTCGTCTGCAAATTTGGAGATACTACATCCAATTCCCTCATCCAGATCATTAATATATATTGTGAACAGCTGGGGTCCTAGGACCGATCCTTGCGGTACCCCACTAGTCACTGCCTGTCACTGGGAAAACGACCCATTTATTCCAACTCTTTGCTTTCTATCTGCCAATCAGTTCCCTATCCAAGTCAATACCTTGCCACCAATCCCATGTGCCTTAATTTTGCAAGCTAATCTCTTATGCGGGACCTTATTGAAAGCCTTCTGAAAGTCCAAATACACCACATCCACTGGTTCTCCCTTATCTATTTTACCAGTTACATCCTCAAAAAATTCCAGTAGATTAGTCAAGCACGATTTACCTTTTGTAAATCCATGTTGACTTTGTCCGATCCTGTCACTGCTTTCCAAGTGCTCTGCTATTACATCTTTTATAATGGACTCTAGCATTTTCCCCACTACCGATGTCAGGCTTTCCAGTCTATAATTCCCCGCTTTTTCTCTACCACCTTTTTTGAATAGTGGGGTAACATTAGCTACCCTCCAATCCATGGGTACTGTTCCAGAGTCTATAAAGTTCTGGAAGATGACCAGCAATGCATCTGCTATCTCCAGGGCCACTTCCTTAAGTTCCCTAGGATGTAGATTATCAGGCCCTGGGGATTTATCGGCCTTCAATCCCGTCAACTTCCCCAACAAATACTGATTTCTTTCAGTTCCTCCCTCTCATTAATCCTTATGTTCCCCGACATCTCTGGGAGGTTATTTGTGTCCTCCTTTGTGAAGACCGAACCAAAATATGTATTTAATTGGTCTGCCATTTCTTTGTCCTCCATTATAAATTCCCCTGATTCTGACTGTAGGGGACCTACGCTTGACTTCACCAATCTTTTTCTCTTCACGTGTCTATAAAAGCTTTTACTGTCAGTTTTTATGTTCCCTGCAAGCTTACTTTCATAATCTATTTTCCCCCTCTTAATTAATCCCTTTGTCCTCCTTTGCTGAATCCTAAACTTCTCCCAATCCTCAGGTTTGCTGCTTTTTTTGGCCAATTTATATGTCCTCTCTTTGGATCTTATGCTATCCCTAATTTCCCTTGTTAGCCATGGTTGAGTCACCTTTTTTGATTTATTTTTATGCCAAACTGGGATAAACAAATTCTGTAGTTCATCCATGCAATCTTTGAATGTTTGCCATTGCTTATCCACCGTCAACCCTTTGAGTGACATTACCCAATCAATCCTACCCAACTTGCGTCTCACACCATCATAGTTCCCTTTATTTAAATTCAGGACCTTAGTCGCTGAGTCAACTACTTCACTCTCCATCTTAATGAAGAATTCTATCATATTATGATCGCTCCGACCCAAGGGACCTCGCACAGTAAGGTTGTTAATTAATCCTTTCTCATTGCATAATACCCAGTCTAAAATGGCCTGATCCCTAGTTGGTTCCTCGACATTTTGGTCCAGGAAACCATCCCATATACACTCCAGGAATTCCTCCTCCACAGTATTGTTACTAATTTGGTTAGCCCAATCTATATGTAGATTAAAGTCACCCATGATGACTGCTGTGCCCTTATTGCACGCATCTCTAATTTCCCTTTTAATGCCATCCCCAACCTCTGCATTACTGTTTGGGGGTCTATACACCACTCCCACTAATGTTTTCTGTCCTTTGGTATTTCTCAGTTCTACCCACACAGATTCCACATTATCATAGCTAATATCTTTCCTTACAATTGTATTAATCCCCTCTTTAACCAGCAATGCTACCCCATCTCCTTTTCCTTTTTGCCTATCTTTCCTGAATATTGAATACCCCTGTCTGTGTGTGTGCGTCTGTGTGTGTTTCCGTGAGTGTGTGTGTGTCAGCGTCTGTGTGTTTCTATGTGTGTCTGTGTGTGTGTCTGTGTATGTGTGTGTGACTGTGTCTTTCTATGGGTGTCTGTGTGTGTGTATGTGTGTCTGTGTGTGTCTGTGCCTGTGTGTGTGTGTGTCGTTGTATGTGTACCTGTGTGTCTGTGTGTGTGTCTGTGTATGTGTGTGTGACTGTGTCTGTGTGTTTCTATGTATGTCTGTGTGTGTGTGTATGTGTGTCTGTGCCTGTGTGTGTGTGTGTGTCTCAGTATGTGTCTGTGTGTGTATGTGTGTCTGTGCGCGTCTGTGTGTGTGTGTATGTGGCTGTGTGTGTTTGTATGTGGCTGTGTGTGTCTGTGTGTGTCTGTGTATGTGGGTGTGTCTGTGTGTGTCTGTGTATGTGGGTGTCTTTGTGTGTGTGTGTGTCTGTGTGTGTCTGTATGTCTGTGTGTGTGTCTGTGGGTTTCTGTCTCTGTGTGTGTGTGTATGTCTGTGTCTGTGTGTATCTGTATCTGTGTATGTCTGTGTGTGTGTCTGTGTCTGTATGTGTATCTGTGTATGTCTGTGTGTATGTCTGTGTCTGTGTGTGCCTGTGTCTGTGTATGTCTGTGTGTGTCTGTGTGTGTTTATCTGTGTGTGTCTGTCTGTGTGTGTCTGTGCCTGTGTCTCTGTCTGTGTTTCTGTCTGTGTGTGCGTGTCTGTGAATGTGTGTGTCTGTGTGTGTGCCTGAGTGTGTGTGTGTCTATGTGTGTGGCTGTGTCTGTGTGTGTGGCTGTGAGTGTGTGTCTACATGTGTCAGTGTGTGTGTCTGTGTGTGTGTCTGTGTGTGTGTCAGTGTATGTGTGTGTGACTGTGTCTGTGTGTTTCTATGTGTGTCTGTGTGTGTGTATGTGTGTCTGTGTGTGTCTGTGCCTGTGCGTGTGTGTGTGTATGTGTCTGCATGTGTGTGGTTGTGTCTGTGTGTGTGTGTGTGTGTGTGTGTGTCTACGTGTGTGTGTGTCTCTGTCTGTGTGTGTGTGTCTGTGTATGTGTGTGTCTTTTTGTGTGTGTGTCTGTGTATGTGTCTGTGTATGTGACTGTGTGTGTGTGTGTCTACGTGTGTCTGTGTGTGTCTGTATGTCTGTGTGTCTGTGGGTTTCTGTGTGTGTGTGTGTCTGTGTGTGTATGTCTGTGTCTGCGTGTGTCTGTGTATGTCTGTATGTGTATCTGTGTATGTCTGTATATGTGCCTGTGTATATCTGTATGTATGTCTGTGTGTGTGCCTGTGTGTCTGTGTCTGTGCATGTGTCTGTGTCTGTGTATGTCTGTATATGTGTCTGTGTATATCTATGTGTGTCTGTGTATGTCTGTGTCTGTGTCTGTGTGTGTGTCTGTATGTGTGTGTGTGATAGTCCAACTGAAATTTTCTTCTAGGAGAAGTCAGCTCTGTAGGCAGTGGGTTGTGAAATAAGGGAAGAAAATTCATGGGATGGAAAGCAATGGAAATCAGAGGTTGTGCTTGGTCTCTGAGTATGTGATTATTTGCAATTGTTTGAACAAACATCTGTTTAACCTGCTTCTTAATGTTCTTACCTCAGTGTCAAAGCGAGGGTCCTGATAGACATCACTGATATTCACTGGAAGACCTGTTGATGCAACCAGCTCTGCGATACTGTTGTTTATCAACCAATCAGAGCAGGATAATTTCTCCATGCTGGCTTTGACAAAGATTAATCAATATCAAAATTAGAATTTCACCTAGATTAAAAAGCCTCTCACTGGTAATCCTTATAGGTCTTGAAATCATCTACAACTTTAAAGCCTGCACATCCTAATTAGGCAATAAAGATTTCAGTGGCTTAGAAAATCTGTAATTGACAGAATATAATACTACCATCGGTGATCTATAGAAAATGCAGTTCTTCAGTTTAGTGAAAAAACTTGGCATGCACACCTTGAAATTCATTCAGAGCCCTTTTTATTTACTTTGTAACCACAGTTAGTTATTTGAACACAAATGTTAAGGGAGATTTTCCACTTCAGACTTCGTGGCACATGCCGGGAGCACATACCTGGAAACTGCACCTCCAGGAGCCATTAAATGTGGTACTGAAGTGGAAAATCTTCCTATTTCAACTTTCGGGCCTTAACACAAACATTAGAATTATGCTAATAAAAAACAAAAAAACACAGCAGCTGGAAATCTGAAACAAAAACAGAAAGTCCTGGAAATACAGAGCAGGTCAATCAGCATCCGTGGAGGAAAAGAACAGAACGAGGTTTGGAAGAAGGCCCTGCCTGAAATGTCAACCTGGCTTTTCTCTCCACAGATGCTGGCTGACCCGCTGTGTATCTGACCAAAAAACTATTTCTAAAACCTGGTTCATTTAGTTGAAAGCTTCGTGCATCCTTTAATTCTTCGTTACTTGAGGAGCTTGGCTGCTAATTTTATCCTCAATTTAAGGAATTGCCATTATTTTGAAGAAGGATTTACGGATTTATTTATTGATTTTTTGCCTTTGTTGGGCGGGAATGGTAAAGGACGTAAGCTAGAAGCTAGTTTTGCCACTGGGTCTGTAAGCTACTAATGTGGTTGCTAATACCACACTGCCATGCAGTTCTGATTATACACTGCCGTGATGAGCTGTTACAGAACAGTTACAAGCCGTCTACAATCTAACATAAGGAGACACTGCAAGTCATTCTGACACATTTGAGATTTAAACATAAATTTTTCTTGGAACTGCATAAATTGCTGCCACAGTTAATTTGAACGTTTGATCTGAAGATCATGTCCAATGTCACTACAAACTACAGCAGCTTAATTTGGTTCTGTTCAATGGTGTGAAATAGGGCCACAAACAACCCTGAATGTTATTTGTAACTCAATGATAAACATGTTGACCTGAATTTCTGCAGGATTGTATTGACCACTTGCCATAACCTCAGCCGGAAAGCGACGGAACCCCTGGAACACTTCCATCCACTTTCAGCCGTTGTTAACCTTTTCTCTGGAGGGTCCGCCCACCTTCTGCTGAAGTTACAGAAACTCAGGGCTGTTCTTTCTAAACGTGTTTACAATTTTGCTACAAATAGTGCTCGGAGGAAATCGTTCCCTCCTCCGAGTTTGATACTAAATGCAAGAAATGCCAGGTTATTTTTCAATTAATTTAGTAATTTTTGAATTTCTTTAGCAATGACACAAAAGCATTTATAATATAAACAGTCCAACTGCACAGTGTGACCCATTGACATGATTATAAACATTCCGACGGAACAGTGTGACCCATTGACATGATTATAAGCAGTCTGACTGCACATTGTGACCCATTGACATGACTATAAGCAGTCTGACTGCATCGTGTGACCCATTGACATGATTATAAACAGTCTGACTGCACAGTGTGACCCATTGACATGATTATAAACAGTCCGACTGCACAGTGTGACCTATTGACATGATTATAAACAGTCCGACTGCACAGTGTGACCCATTGCCATGATTATAAACAGTCCGACTGCACAGTGTGACCTATTGACATGATTATAAACAGTCCGACTGCACAGTGTGACCCATTGACATGATTATAAACAGTCCGACTGCACAGTGTGACCCATTGACATGATTATAAACAGTCCGACTGCACATTGTGACCTATTGACATGATTATAAATAGTCCAACTGCACAGTGTGACCCATTGACATGATTATAAGCAGTCTGACTGCACAGTGTGACCCATTGACATGATTATAAACCGTCCGACTGCAGAGAGTGACGTATTGACATGATTATAATTAGTCCGACTGCATAGTGTGACTCTTTGACATGATTATAAATAGTCCGACCACACAGTGTGACCCACTGACATGATTATAAACAGCCCAACTGCACAGTGTGACCCACTGACATGATTATAAATAGTCCGACTGCACAGTGTGACCCACTGACATGATTATAAACAGTCCGACTGCACAGTGTGACCCATTGACATGATTATAAATAGTCCGACTGCACTGTGTGACCCATTGACATGATTATAAACAGTCCGACTGCACAGTGTGACCTATTGGCATGATTATAAACAGTCCGACTGCACAGTGTGACCTATTGACATGATTATAAACAGGCCAACTGCACAGTGTGACCCATTGACATGATTATAAACAGTCCGACTGCACAGTGTGACACATTGACATGATTATAAATAGTCCGACTGCACAGTGTGACCCATTGACATGATTATAAACAGTCCGACTGCACAGTGTGACCTATTGACATGATTATAAATAGTCCGACTGTACAGTGTGACCTATTGACATGATTATAAACAGTCCGACTGCACAGTGTGACCCACTGACATGATTATAAACAGTCCGACTGTACAGTGTGACCTATTGACATGATTATAAACAGTCCGACCGCACAGTGTGACCTATTGACATGATTATAAACAGCCCAACTGCACAGTGTGACACATTGACATGATTATAAACAGCCTGACTGCACAGTGTGACCCATTGACATGATTATAAACAGTCCGACTGCACTGTGTGACCTACTGACATGATTATAAACCGTCCGACTGCACAGTGTGACCCATTGACATGATTATAAACAGTCCGACTGCACAGTGTGACCCATTGACATGATTATAAACAGTCCGACTGCACAGTGTGACACATTGACATGGTTATAAACAGTCCGACTGCACAGTGTGACCCATTGACATGATTATAAACAGTCCCACTGCACAGTGTGACCTATTGGCATGATTATAAACAGTCTGACCGCAGAGTGTGACACATTGACATGATTATAAACAGTCTGACTGCACAGTGTGACCCATTGACATGATTATAAACAGTCCGACTGCACCGTGTGACCTATTGACATGATTATAAACAGTCCGACTGCACAGTGTGACCCATTGACATGATTATAAACAGTCCGACTGCACAGTGTGACCCATTGACATGATTATAAACAGTCTGACTTCACAGTGTGACCCATTGACATGATTATAAATAGTCCGACCGCACAGTGTGACCTGTTCACATGATTATAAACAGTCCGACTGCACAGTGTGACCTCTTGACATGATTATAAATAGTCCAACTGCACAGTGTGACCCATTGACATGATTATAAACAGTCCGACTGCACAGTGTGACCTATTGACATGATTGTAAACAGTCCGACTGCACATTGTGACCCATTGACATGATTATAAACAGTCCGACTGCACAGTGTGACCCATTGACATGATTATAAACACTCCGACTGCACAGTGTGACCCATTGACATGATTATAAACAGTCCGACTGCAGAGAGTGACGTATTGACATGATTATAAATAGTCCGACTGCACAGTGTGACCCTTTGACATGATTATAAATAGTCCGACCGCACAGTGTGACCCACTGACATGATTATAAACAGTCCGACTGCACAATGTGACCCACTGACATGATTATAAACAGTCCGACTGCACAGTGTGACCTATTGGCATGATTATAAACAGTCCGACTGCACAGTGTGACCCATTGACATGATTATAAACAGTCCGACTGCACTGTGTGACCCATTGACATGATTATAAACAGTCCGACTGTACAGTGTGACCTATTGGCATGATTATAAACAGTCTGACTGTACAGTGTGACCTATTGACATGATTATAAACAGGCCGACTGTACAGTGGGAGCCATTGACATGATTACAAACAGTCCGACTGCACTTTGTGACCTATTGACATGATTATAAACAGTCCGACTGCACAGTGTGACCTATTGACATGATTATAAACAGTCCGACTGCACAGTGTGACCTATTGACATGATTATAAACAGTCCGACTACACAGTGTGACCCACTGACATGATTATAAACAGTCCGACTGCACAGTGTGACCTATTGACATGATTGTAAACAGTCCGACTGCACAGTGTGACCCATTGACATGATTATAAATAGTCCGACTGCACAGTGTGACCCATTGACATGATTATAAATAGTCCGACTGCACAGTGTGACCCATTGACATGATTATAAACAGTCCGACTGCACAGTGTGACCCATTGACATGATTATAAACAGTCCGACTGCAGTGTGACCCATTGACATGATTATAAACAGTCCGACTGCTCAGTGTGACCCATTGACATGATTATAAATAGTCCGACTGCACAGTGTGACCCATTGACATGATTATAAACAGTCCGACTGCACAGTGTGACCTATTGACATGATTATAAACAGTCCGACTGCACAGTGTGACCTATTGACATGATTATAAACAGTCAGACTGCACAGTGTGACCCATTGACATGATTATAAATAGTCCGACTGCACAGTGTGACCCATTGACATGATTATAAATAGTCCGACTGCACAGTGTGACCTATTGACATGATTATAAACAGTCCGACTGCACAGTGTGACCTATTGACATGATTATAAACAGTCCGACTGCACAGTGTGACCTATTGACATGATTGTAAACAGTCCGACTGCACAGTGTGACCTATTGACATGATTATAAATAGTCCGACCGCACAGTGTGACCTATTGACATGATTATAAACAGTCTGACTGCACAGTGTGACCTATGGACATGATTATAAACAGTCCGACTGCACAGTGTGACCTATGGACATGATTATAAACAGTCTGACTGCACAGTGTGACCTATGGACATGATTATAAACAGTCTGACTGCACAGTGTGACCTATGGACATGATTATAAACAGTCCGACTGCACAGTGTGACCTATGGACATGATTATAAACAGTCCGACTGCACAGTGTGACCCATGGACATGATTATAAACAGTCCGACTGCACTGTGTGACCCATTGACATGATTATAAACAGTCCGACTACACAGTGTGACCTATGGACATGATTATAAACAGTCCGACTGCACAGTGTGACCCATGGACATGATTATAAACAGTCCGACTGCACAGTGTGACCTATTGACATGATTATAAACAGTCCGACTGCACAGTGTGACCTATTGACATGATTATAAACAGTCCGACTGCACAGTGTGACCTATTGACATGATTATAAACAGTCCGACTGCACAGTGTGACCTATTGACATGATTATAAACAGTCCGACTGCACAGTGTGACCTATTGACATGATTATAAACAGTCCGACTGCACAGTGTGACCTATTCACATGATTGTAAACAGTCCGACTGCACAGTGTGACCTATGGACATGATTATAAACAGTCCGACTGCACAGTGTGACCTATTCACATGATTATAAACAGTCCGACTGCACAGTGTGACCTATGGACATGATTATAAACAGTCCGACTGCACAGTGTGACCTATTCACATGATTATAAACAGTCCGACTGCACAGTGTGACCTATGGACATGATTATAAACAGTCCGACTGCACAGTGTGACCCATGGACATGATTATAAACAGTCCGATTGCACAGTGTGACCTATGGACATGATTATAAACAGTCCGACTGCACAGTGTGACCCATGGACATGATTATAAACAGTCCGACTGCACAGTGTGACCCATGGACATGATTATAAACAGTCCGACTGCACAGTGTGACCCATGGACATGATTATAAACAGTCCGACTGCACAGTGTGACCCATGGACATGATTATAAACAGTCCGACTGCACAGTGTGACCCATGGACATGATTATAAACAGTCCGACTACACAGTGTGACCTATGGACATGATTATAAACAGTCCGACTGCACAGTGTGACCTATTGACATGATTATAAACAGTCCGACTGCACAGTGTGACCCATTGACATGATTATAAACAGTCCGACTGCACAGTGTGACCCATTGACATGATTATAAACAGTCCGACTGCACAGTGTGACCCATTGACATGATTATAATTAGTCCGACTGCACAGTGTGACCCATTGACATGATTATAAACAGTCCAACTGCACAGTGTGACCCATTGACATGATTATAAACAGTCCGACTGCACAGTGAGACCCATTGACATGATTATAAACAGCCCGACTGCACAGTGTGACCCATTGACATGATTATAATTAGTCCGACTGCACAGTGTGACCCATTGACATGATTGTAAACAGTCCGACTGCACAGTGTGACCTATTGGCATGATTATAAACAGTCCAACTGCACAGTGTGACCCATTGACATGATTATAAACAGTCCAACTGCACAGTGTGACCCATTGACATGATTATAAACAGTCCGACTGCACAGTGAGACCCATTGACATGATTATAAACAGTCCGACTGCACAGTGTGACCCACTGACATGATTATAAATAGTCCGACTGCACAGTGTGACCTATTGGCATGATTATAAACAGTCCAACTGCACAGTGTGACCCATTGACATGATTATAAACAGTCCAACTGCACAGTGAGACCCATTGACATGATTATAAACAGTCCGACTGCACAGTGTGACCCACTGACATGATTATAAATAGTCCGACTGCACAGTGTGACCTATTGGCATGATTATAAACAGTCCGACTGCACAGTGTGACCTATTGGCATGGTTATAAATAGTCCGACTGCACAGTGTGACACATTGACATGATTATAAACAGTCCGACTGCACAGTGTGACCCATTGACATGATTATAAACAGTCCGACTGCACAGTGTGACCCATTGACATGATTATAAACAGTCCGACTGCACAGTGTGACACATTGACATGATTATAAACAGTCCGACTGCACAGTGTGACCCATTGACATGATTATAAACAGTCCGACCGCAGAGTGTTACACATTGACATGATTATAAACAGTCCGACTGCACAGTGTGACCCATTGACATGATTATAAATAGTCCGACCGCAGAGTGTGACCCATTGACATGATTATAAACAGTCCGACTGCACAGTGTGACCCATTGACATGATTATAAACAGTCCGACTGCACAGTGTGACCCATTGACATGATTATAAACAGTCCGACTGCACAGTGTGACCCATTGACATGATTATAAACAGTCCGACCGCAGAGTGTGACCCATTGACATAATTATAAACAGTCCGACTGCACAGTGTGACCCATTGACATGATTATAAACAGTCCGACCGCAGAGTGTGACCCATTGACATGATTATAAACAGTCCGACTGCACAGTGTGACCCATTGACATGATTATAAACAGTCCGACTGCACAGTATGACCCATTGACATGATTATAAACAGTCCGACTGCACAGTGTGACCCATTGACATGATTATAAACAGTCCGACTGCACAGTGTGACACATTGACATGATTATAAACAGTCCGACTGCACAGTGTGACCCATTGACATGATTATAAACAGTCCGACTGCACAGTGTGACCCATTGACATGATTATAAATAGTCCGACCGTAGAGTGTGACCCATTGACATGATTATAAACAGTCCGACTGCACAGTGTGACCCATTGACATGATTATAAACAGTCCGACTGCACAGTGTGACCCATTGACATGATTATAAACAGTCCGACTGCACAGTGTGACCCATTGACATGATTATAAACAGTCCGACCGCAGAGTGTGACCCATTGACATGATTATAAACAGTCCGACTGCACAGTGTGACCCATTGACATGATTATAAACAGTCTGACTGCACAGTGTGACCCATTGACATGATTATAAATAGTCCGACCGCACAGTGTGACCTGTTGACATGATTATAAACAGTCCGACTGCACAGTGTGACCCATTGACATGATTATAAACAGTCCGACTGCACAGTGTGACCTCTTGACATGATTATAAATAGTCCAACTGCACAGTGTGACACATTGACATGATTATAAACAGTCCGACTGCACAGTGTGACCTATTGACATAATTGTAAACAGTCCGACTGCACAGTGTGACCCATTGACATGATTATAAACAGTCCGACTGCACAGTGTGACCTATTGACATGATTGTAAACAGTCCGACTGCACATTGTGACCCATTGACATGATTATAAACAGTCCGACTGCACAGTGTGACCTCTTGACATGATTATAAATAGTCCAACTGCACAGTGTGACCCATTGACATGATTATAAACAGTCCGACTGCACAGTGTGACCTCTTGACATGATTATAAATAGTCCAACTGCACAGTGTGACCCATTGACATGATTATAAACAGTCCGACTGCACAGTGTGACCCATTGACATGATTATAAACAGTCCGACTGCAGAGAGTGACGTATTGACATGATTATAAACAGTCCGACTGCACAGTGTGACCCTTTGACATGATTATAAATAGTCCGACCGCACAGTGTGACCCACTGACATGATTATAAACAGTCCGACTGCACAATGTGACCCACTGACATGATTATAAACAGTCCGACTGCACAGTGTGACCTATTGACATGATTATAAACAGTCCGACTGCACAATGTGACCCACTGACATGATTATAAACAGTCCGACTGCACAGTGTGACCCATTGACATGATTATAAACAGTCCGACTGCACAGTGTGACCCATTGACATGATTATAAACAGTCCGACTGCACAGTGTGACCCATTGACATGATTAAAACAGTCCGATTGCACAGTGTGACCTATTGGCATGATTATAAAAAGTCTGACTGCACAGTGTGACCCATTGACATGATTAAAGCAGTCTGACTGCACAGTGTGACCTATTGACATGATTATAAACAGTCCGACTGCACAGTGTGACCTATTGGCATGATTATAAACAGTCCGACTGCACAGTGTGACCCATTGACATGATTATAAACAGTCCGACTGCATTGTGTGACCCATTGACATGATTAAAACAGTCCGACTGCACAGTGTGACCTATTGGCATGATTATAAACAGTCTGACTGCACAGTGTGACTTATTGACATGATTATAAACAGGCCGACTGCACAGTGGGAGCCATTGACATGATTACAAACAGTCCGACTGCACAGTGTGACCCATTGACATGATTATAAATAGTCCGACTGCACAGTGTGACCCATTGACATGATTATAAACAGTCCGACTGCACAGTGTGACCCATTGACATGATTATAAATAGTCCGACTGCACAGTATCACCTATTGACATGATTATAAATAGTCCGACTGTACAGTGTGACCTATTGACATGATTATAAACAGTCCGACCGCACAGTGTGACCTATTGACATGATTATAAACAGCCCAACTACACAGTGTGTCCTATTGACATGATTATAAACAATCTGACTGGACAGTGTGACCTATTGACATGATTATAAACAGTCCGACTGCACAGTGTGACCCATTGACATGATTATAAACAGTCCGACTGCACAGTGTGACCCATTGACATGATTATAAACAGTCCGACTGCACAGTGTGACTTAGTGACATAATTGTAAACAGTCCGACTGCACAGTGTGACCCATTAGCATGATTACAAACAGTCTGACTGCAGAGAGTGACGTATTGACATGATTATAAATAGTCCGACTGCACAGTGTGAGCCATTGACATGATTATAAATAGTCCGACTGCACAGTGTGACCCACTGACATGATTATAAATAGTCCGACTGCACTGTGTGACCCATTGACATGATTATAAGCAGTCCGACTGCACAGTGTGACCTATTGGCATGATTTGAAACAGTCGGACTGCACAGTGTGACCCATTGACATGATTATAAACAGTCCGACTGCACTGTGTGACCCACTGACATGATTATAAACAGTCCGACTGTACAGTGTGACCTATTGACATGATTATAAACAGTCTGACTGCACAGTGTGACCTATTGGCATGATTATAAACAGTCCGACTGCATTGTGTGACCCACTGACATGATTATAAACAGTCCGACTGTACAGTGTGACCTATTGGCATGATTATAAACAGTCTGACTGCACAGTGTGACCTATTGGCATGATTATAAACAGGCCGACTGCACAGTGTGACCCATTGACATGATTATAAACAGTCCGACTGCACAGTGTGACCCATTGACATGATTATAAATAGTCCGACTGTACAGTGTGACCTATTGACATGATTATAAACAGTCCGACCGCACAGTGTGACCTAATGACATGATTATAAACAGCCCAACTGCAGTGTGATCCATTGACGTGATTATAAACAGTCTGACTGCACATTGTGACCCATTGACATGATTATAAACAGTCCGACTGCACTGTGTGACCTATTGACATGATTATAAACAGTCCGACTGCACAGTGTGACCCACTGACATGATTATAAACAGTCCGACTGCACAGTGTGACCCATTGACATGATTATAAACAGTCCGACTGCACAGTGTGACCTATTGGCATGATTATAAACAGTCTGACTGCAGAGTGTGTCACATTGACATGATTATAAACAGTCTGACTGCACAGTGTGACCCATTGACATGATTATAAACAGTCCGACTGCACTGTGTGACCTATTGACATGATTATAAACAGTCCGACTGCACAGTGTGACCCATTGACATGATTATAAACAGTCCGACTGCACAGTGTGACCCATTGACATGATTATAAACAGTCCGACTGCACAGTGTGACCTATTGACATGATTATAAATAGTCCAACTGCACAGTGTGACCCATTGACATGATTATAAGCAGTCTCACTGCACAGTGTGACCCATTGACATGATTATAAACAGTCCGACTGCAGAGAGTGACGTATTAACATGATTGTAATTAGTCCGACTGCATAGTGTGACCCATTGACATGATTATAAACAGTCCGACTGCACAGTGTGACCTATTGACATGATTATAAACAGTCCGACTGCACAGTGTGACCCACTGACATGATTATAAACAGTCCGACTGCACAGTGAGACCCATTGACATGATTATAAACAGTCCGACTGCACAGTGTGACCCACTGACATGATTATAAATAGTCCGACTGCACTGTGTGACCCATTGACATGATTATAAACAGTCCGACTGCACAGTGTGACCCACTGACATGATTATAAACAGTCCGACTGCACAGTGAGACCCATTGACATGATTATAAACAGTCCGACTGCACAGTGTGACCCATTGACATGATTATAAACAGTCCGACTGCACAGTGTGACCTATTGACATGATTATAAACAGGCCGACTGCACAGTGTGACCCACTGACATGATTATAAACAGTCCGACTGCACAGTGTGACCTATTGACATGATTATAAACAGGCCGACTGCACAGTGTGACCCATTGACATGATTATAAACAGTCCGACTGCACAGTGTGACCTATTGACATGATTATAAACAGTCCGACTGCACAGTGTGACCCATTGACATGATTATAAACAGTCCGACTGCACAGTGTGACCTATTGGCATGGTTATAAACAGGCCGACTGCACAGTGTGACCCATTGACATGATTATAAATAGTCCGACTGTACAGTGTGACCTATTGACATGATTATAAACAGTCCGACCGCACAGTGTGACCTATTGACATGATTATAAACAGCCCAACTGCACAGTGTGACACATTGACATGATTATAAACAGCCCAACTGCACAGTGTGACACATTGACATGATTATAAACAGTCCGACTGCACAGTGTGACCCATTGACATGATTATAAATAGTCCGACTGCACAGTGTGACCCATTGACATGATTATAAACAGTCCGACTGCACAGTGTGACCTATTGACATGATTATAAACAGTCTGACTGCACAGTGTGACCCATTGACATGATTATAAACAGTCCGACTGCACAGTGTGACCCATTGACATGATTATAAACAGTCCGGCTGCACAGTGTGACCCATTGACATGATTATAAACAGTCCGACTGCACAGTGGGAGCCATTGACATGATTATAAACAGTCCGACTGCACAGTGTGACACATTGACATGATTATAAACAGTCAGACTGCACAGTGTGACCCATTGACATGATTATAAACAGTCCAACTGCACAGTGTGACCTATTGGCATGATTATAAACAGTCTGACTGCAGAGTGTGACACATTGACATGATTATAAACAGTCCGACTGCACTGTGTGACCTATTGACATGATTATAAACAGTCCGACTGCACAGTGTGACCCATTGACATGATTATAAACAGTCCGACTGCACAGTGTGACCCATTGACATGATTATAAACAGTCCGACTGCACAGTGTGACCTATTGACATGATTATAAATAGTCCAACTGCACAGTGTGACCCATTGACATGATTATAAACAGTCCGACTGCACAGTGTGACCTATTGACATGATTGTAAACAGTCCGACTGCACATTGTGACCCATTGACATGATTATAAACAGTCCGACTGCACAGTGTGACCCATTGACATGATTACAAACAGTCTGACTGCAGAGAGTGACGTATTGACATGATTATAAATAGTCCGACTGCACAGTGTGAGCCATTGACATGATTATAAATAGTCCGACCGCACAGTGTGACCCACTGACATGATTATAAATAGTCCGACTGCACAGTGTGACCCACTGACATGATTATAAACAGTCCGACTGCACAGTGTGACCCATTGACATGATTATAAATAGTCCGACTGCACTGTGTGACCCATTGACATGATTATAAACAGTCCGACTGCACAGTGTGACCTATTGGCATGATTATAAACAGTCCGACTGCACAGTGTGACCCAATGACATGATTATAAACAGTCCGACTGCACTGTGTGACCCATTGACATGATTATAAACAGTCCGACTGCACAGTGTGACCTATTGGCATGATTATAAACAGTCTGACTGCACAGTGTGACCTATTGGCATGATTATAAACAGTCTGACTGCACAGTGTGACCTATTGACATGATTATAAACAGGCCGACTGCACAGTGTGACCCATTGACATGATTATAAATAGTCCGACCGCACAGTGTGACCTAATGACATGATTATAAACAGCCCAACTGCACAGTGCGACACATTGACGTGATTAAAAACAGTCTGACTGCACAGTGTGACCTATTGGCATGATTATAAATAGTCCGACTGCACATTGTGACCCATTGACATGATTATAAACAGTCCGACTGCACAGTGTGACCCATTGACATGATTATAAACAGTCCGACTGCACAGTGTGACCCACTGACATGATTATAAACAGTCCGACTGCACAGTGTGACCCATTGACATGATTATAAACAGTCCGACTGCAGAGAGTGACGTATTGACATGATTATAATTAGTCCGACTGCATAGTGTGACCCATTGACATGATTATAAACAGTCCGACTGCACAGTGTGACCCATTGACATGATTATAAATAGTCCGACTGCACAGTGTGACCTATTGACATGATTATAAACAGTCCGACCGCACAGTGTGACCTATTGACATGATTATAAACAGCCCAACTGCACAGTGTGACACATTGACATGATTATAAACAGCCTGACTGCACAGTGTGACCCATTGACATGATTATAAACAGTCCGACTGCACTGTGTGACCTATTGACATGATTATAAACAGTCCGACTGCACAGTGTGACCCATTGACATGATTATAAACAGTCCGACTGCACAGTGTGACCCATTGACATGATTATAAACAGTCCGACTGCACAGTGTGACACATTGACATGATTATAAACAGTCCGACTGCACAGTGTGACCCATTGACATGATTATAAACAGTCCGACTGCACAGTGTGACCTATTGGCATGATTATAAACAGTCTGACTGCAGAGTGTGACACATTGACATGATTATAAACAGTCTGACTGCACAGTGTGACCCATTGACATGATTATAAACAGTCCGACTGCACAGTGTGACCCATTGACATGATTATAAACAGTCCGACTGCACAGTGTGACCCATTGACATGATTATAAACAGTCCGACTGCACAGTGTGACCCATTGACATGATTATAAATAGTCCAACTGCACAGTGTGACCCATTGACATGATTATAAACAGTCTGACTGCACAGTGTGACCCATTGACATGATTATAAACAGTCTGACTGCACAGTGTGACCCATTGACATGATTATAAACAGTCCGACTGCACAGTGTGACCTATTGACATGATTGTAAACAGTCCGACTGCACAGTGTGACCTATTGACATGATTATAAACAGTCCGACTGCACAGTGTGACCCATTGACATGATTATAAACACTCCGACTGCACAGTGTGACCCATTGACATGATTATAAACAGTCCGACTGCAGAGAGTGACGTATTGACATGATTATAAATAGTCCGACGGCACAGTGTGACCCTTTGACATGATTATAAATAGTCCGACCGCACAGTGTGACCCACTGACATGATTATAAATAGTCCGACTGCACAGTGTGACCCACTGACATGATTATAAACAGTCCGACTGCACAGTGTGACCCATTGACATGATTATAAATAGTCCGACTGCACTGTGTGACCTATTGACATGATTATAAACAGGCCGACTGCACAGTGTGGCCCATTGACATGATTACAAACAGTCCGACTGCACAGTGTGACCTATTGGCATGATTATAAACAGTCCGACTGCACAGTGTGACCTATTGACATGATTATAAACAGGCCGACTGCACAGTGTGGCCCATTGACATGATTATAAACAGTCCGACTGCACAGTGTGACCTATTGACATGATTACAAACAGTCCGACTGCACAGTGTGACCTATTGGCATGATTATAAACAGTCCGACTGCACAGTGTGACCTATTGACATGATTATAAACAGGCCGACTGCACAGTGTGGCCCATTGACATGATTATAAACAGTCCGACTGCACAGTGTGACCCTTTTGACATGATTACAAACAGTCCGACTGCACAGTGTGACCTATTGACATGATTATAAACAGTCCGACTGCACAGTGTGACCTATTGGCATGATTATAAATAGTCCGACTGTACAGTGTGACCTATTGACATGATTATAAACAGTCCGACTGTACAGTGTGACCTATTGACATGATTATAAACAGTCCGACCGCACAGTGTGACCTATTGACATGATTATAAACAGCCCAACTGCACAGTGTGACACATTGACATGATTATAAACAGCCTGACTGCACAGTGTGACCCATTGACATGATTATAAACAGTCCGACTGCACTGTGTGACCCATTGACATGATTATAAACAGTCCGACTGCACAGTGTGACACATTGACATGATTATAAACAGTCAGACTGCACAGTGTGACCCATTGACATGATTATAAACAGTCCGACTGCACAGTGTGACCTATTGGCATGATTATAAACAGTCTGACTGCAGAGTGTGACACATTGACATGATTATAAACAGTCTGACTGCACAGTGTGACCCATTGACATGATTATAAACAGTCCGACTGCACTGTGTGACCTATTGACATGATTATAAACAGTCCGACTGCACAGTGTGACCCATTGACATGATTATAAACAGTCCGACTGCACAGTGTGACCTATTGACATGATTATAAATAGTCCAACTGCACAGTGTGACCCATTGACATGATTATAAGCAGTCTGACTGCACAGTGTGACCCATTGACATGATTATAAACAGTCCGACTGCACAGTGTGACCTATTGACATGATTGTAAACAGTCCGACTGCACATTGTGACCCATTGACATGATTATAAACAGTCCGACTGCACAGTGTGACCCATTGACATGATTATAAACACTCCGACTGCACAGTGTGACCCATTGACATGATTATAAACAGTCCGACTGCACAGTGTGACCAACTGGCATGCACCTATAAAATGATATAATATTTGTGTTAATTCGAGTATTCTTTTCAACATCTGTGCCAGAATTAGATTGTACTGCCGATGTTATATATTCTACTCTGATTTAAATCTCAGTAAAATGACTAAACATGTCTTTTCTGAGCAAGTTTCTCACACTTGTGTAAGGAAGCTATAATAAAAAGCCAATCTGTAAGTATAAAATCAATTATATTCCTCACCTGATTTCACTTTCCATACAACATAGTGGAGCCATCAGTTCGAAGGTCTTTGAAAACTTCACCACCTGTTGAACAAAGGAACAGGGCACTGTAATCCTCCCACTGTGACATTTCAGCTGGGAGCATGAGAGAAAATACTGCAGCTGTACTTGGAGCACAGCTCTGCTAAACAGGACAAAGGTCAGACAACTCTGAACCACACCAACCTTAGGGTTAATCACATGTTTTGATGTCACCTCTCATTACATGTTGAATTCCTACAGCTAAATACAAGCAGTGTGGGTGACTGAATCTGATCGAGGAAGGTTAACCTTGTCTTGTTTTCAGGTTATTGGATTTGTTTTTGAAAAAAATAAAATCCATGTCTTTTTACCTTTGGTCTACCTGAACTCCTGTGCTCTGGGGTCAAGAAGCACCCTGGGAAAAAAATGGCGGTGTGGTGATGTCACTCAGCGGGCAATGCCGATTTAATGGCACCAACGCAAACTTCAACGCGAACTTTGAAATTCAGCACTGGGTCCTAAGCAAGCAGGTTGACACGGCGATGTTTGCAGTTCTTAAAGGGACACACATCATTTAAGCAAGTTTGAATTTCAGATTTTGGGCTTTTTTTATTTTATTGAAGTGGTGGCTTTCTGCAATAGATGTGAAAAGATTTTTAAATGTGTAGCGAGTGCTAATGGACACTTGCAAGGGCTCGGATGGCAAATGAAGGCCTTTGAGAAGACTGAACATCCTGCGAATACTCAGCAGGTCACGCAACATCCGTAGAGAGAAAAACAGAGTTTACGTCTCAGGTTGACATGCTGCCTGAGCAACTGAGCATTTCCAGCATTTTATGCTGTCATTTCACATCTACAGTGTCCGCTTGCAGAGGGAAGAGGAAGACGCAGAAGAAGAGGAAGCCGAAGAGGAGGAATCAGATGGAAGGATGCATCCCAGACGGCCCCTTTGTGGCCGGGATATCCGGGATGAAATCATCCGCCTGCAGTCCCATTGGCTGGACAGGCTGCCTCTACAAGGGTAGAATTGTGCTGATGGGAGGGCAGGAAGCCTAGAGGTGATTGGCTATGATAAATTGACACTTAGTGTTAGGCGGGATTAAATACGTGGGGTTATGGGGATAGGGTGGGATATGTGTTGGTGTTGGTGTAGGGGTTATGGGGATTGGGTGGGACATGTGTCGGTGCAGGCTCGATGGGCTGAAATGGCCTCTATCTGCACTGTGGGGTTTCTGTGATTCTGTGATTTCTGTGCATGCCAGAAGGAGGATAACATACGAGGATACCAGAATCTTGTATCCTTTCAGCCCCGCCGCTGCCCAAGGGATCAACCATGCCCCTGCCAAGAATGGCCTGCACCATCCCCTCCAAGGGGGTGAGGTGAGGCTACAAATGGGAGATGTGCCTTGTCATTGGTGCAAATTGTTGGTAGGTGAGTGATTGGGAGTCATGCATTGAGCAGTGTGTGAGGCTAGTGGTGCAGTTGTTAGGAGACGGCTTTTGAAGATGCATTCACTGACCTTGACCAGTGGTCTGAGGTCATGAAGCTTCTTTGTGCACTGGAGCCAGGTGGTGGGGGCAATGCTGCTGGCAGTGACGGCCTCAGTGATGTACTCCCACATTGTTCTTTCTGAAGGGCCTCCTGTGCGTAGAGGGCTGCTTTTGCAGTGTTGACCCCCTGCACAAAGCTGGAGTGCTGCATGCGAAACCCTCGGTGCCCCTTCCCTGGCTTGTTGAGCCATTTGTGTTAGTGCTGAGGCAGTTTTCCCATTTGTTGAGGTTAGGAAGGTAATTCAGCTTTAACTAGCTGAATATTCACATTTGGAACTTCTTTTAAATGTTAAATATTTTTTAAAAGGCAGAAAGGGCTGAAAAATGTATTGATTCACTGCATTTTATTTTGTATTGCTTCAGTATGCATGGCCCCTTTAATTCTCAGACTTCTTCATTGCCCACAATTCCCTGCGAGCTCCACAGCTTCGCTCACAGAGGCTGTGGGAAGCTGCAACACCGGACTTGGACAGAAACTTCATCCCGGATCCCTCCAGCAACACCACCAGGATAGCGTTGCACGGAAGGTGAGTGCTGCGCCACCTATCTCCAAGCCCCCCCAGACCAATTTGACTCGGTTAGCGTTGCGGCCATTTCCAGCGGCCGTTAACAGCTGTTGTCAGGGACACCCGCAACTTTGCTGGCAAACACAAATTTTTCCCCCCAGGAGTTTCAGTGCTGTGGCATTCATGCAAAGATTTAATTATTGCTGGCAGCACATTATGGGGAACAGTAAAGGAGAAGGCCCTGTGTTTATCACAGGGAGGAAGAACTGCTGGACAGTCACATACCATTCTCCCCATGATAACACCACATACAATCTATGCAATGACAATTTGGACAAAAATCACACCAAAAGTTATACAGCTTTCATGAAACAAAAGTAAAAAGGTTTGTCTGACAGTTTCAATAAAAACAGGCACCCTTCAACACTTTAGTGAGTGGGAGAATTCATTCCAGATTTTGACAAGATCAACTGGTTTGCCAAAGATAATATTGACCTTGTGAGATGTAGTTGCTTTGAAGGTAGAGTTAGAAATGAGATGTTCCTTTGGAGTTGTTGGCAGTGATGCCAGAGAAATTTTAAAAGGGTAACATTTTACTTTTCACGCCAAAAAATGTTTTCTCCTGAAGGCACTAAGCTATAAAGCCCATTGCCAGTGCATGGTGGCTGCACTGCATATGCTCTACACGATGCACTGCAGCAGCTCACATATGTTATTTTGACAGCACCTCCCACCCCTGTGACCTTTACCATGAAGAAAAACTAAAGTAGTAAGATCATGGGAACATCAGCACCTCCAAGTTCCCCTCCAAGTCACACACCATCCATTATTATTGCTGGGTGAAAATCCTGGAAACTCTATGTAGCACCATTGTAGCAATACGGTCAACAGAAGGACTATAGAGGGAAACCCTCTACTACTACCGTAGGGAAATTGGGAATGGGCAATAAATGCAGCCTTGACAGCGCTGCTCACATCCCAAGAACAAATTTGAAAAACAGTCCCAAGTTGAATTCCCAGGCTGTGCCAATCTCAACTGGCTGTTCCCTGAATCTTATTCTTCATGTATAAGCCTAGAGAATGAATGTCAGCTGTGGCTCAGTGGGTTGTGGGTTCAAGTCCCACTCCAGAGACTTGAGCCTAAACATCTAGGCTGACACCTCAATGCAGTACTGAGGGAGTGCTGCACTGTCGGAAGTGCCGTCTTTCGGAAGAGACATTAAGCCAAGGCCCCATCTGCTCTCTCAGGTGGGCATAAATGATCCCATGGCACTATTCAAAGAAGAGCAGGGGAGTTATCCCCAGTGTCCTGCCAATGTTTATCCCTCAACCAACATCACTAAAACAGATTGGCCTAGAAATTCAGTTGGTTGCGCCAGCCGGTAGCGCCTTAGGAGGAGTAGATCTCGGGCGCTAGGCGGCTAGCGGCCGGGCGCAGCGCGATCTGCGCCTCGCCCCAACTTCACTAGAGATTTAGCGGCGGCGCAAAGTCTTTACACGCGCTCAGCTGCGCGCACAGATCATGACGTCATTTCCTCGTGCAACGCCCTTTGTGCGCCCCCAACCGGAAATTCAGTCGCGACGCCCCATTGTGCACCTGGCGCCCCTAGCGACTGTTAGAGTGGAACGGTGCTTAGTCGATGCGGGGCGCGGGGGGCGCAAATTAAAGGGCACTCCTCCTGCACTATAAAAGGCTGCCATTTCGCAGCACTCCTTCTTGAGAAACGGATCTCTAGAGAGAGACCAAGGTAGAGAGCTTTCTGCTTTGGCCCAACACTCGGACAGGTACTTGTGGCTTCAGGCCACAGCTTTCCACTTGTCTTTGCCTTCATTGACATCTCATTGTTTGCCAGCATATTATGGGGGCTGCAATGGGTGTAAACGCTGGCTTTCTCAATTACATCCAAAGGGCTCACAGACACCGTGAGAGAGTGGCAGCCCTGGCTAGACGGAGAGGGGGCAACAGGCGTCGGGAAAGGAGGCCTTACCCACCCAGGGTATACCGCCAGCAGTTCTCCTATCTCAACATGTCTGAGGAGCAGTGTGTTCGGAGGCTGCGATTCAGAAGGGAGGTGGTCACAGAGATCTGCCACCTGCTTGGCGGTGATCTGATGCCACAGCTGAGGAGCAGGATGTCTCTGTCGGTGGCAGTGAAGGTGACGGTGGCTCTCAACTTCTATGCCACCGGCTCCTTCCAATCCGCTACTGGGGACATTGCCAACATCTCCCAGTTCGCCGTGCATTGCTGCATCCGCCAGGTGACCAATGCCCTTTTCAAAACGAGACGTCAGTTCATCTCCTTCTACATGGCCCTTGCCAAGCAGCAACAGTGTGCAATGGGCTTTGCAGCATTCGCGGGCTTCCCCATGGTGCAGGGCGCCATTGACTGCACGCATGTGGCTTTGCGGGCACCTCTGGAAAATGCCGAGGATTACCGCAACCGGAAGGGCTACCATTCGCTGAATGTCCAGCTGGTGTGTGACCACAGGCAGCTCATCCTAGCTGTCAATGCCCGCTTTCCAGGCAGCAGCCACGATGCCTTCATCCTGCGACAGACTTCTGTGGCAGGCATGTTCCAGGCACAGCCTCACCCACGAGGATGGCTTATCGGGGACAAAGGCTATCCTTTGTGTACCTGGCTGATGACCCCGCTCCGTGCGCCCAGCAGCCCTGTTGAAGAGGGATATAATGAGAGCCATCAAGCGACCAGGAACATCATCGAACAAACAATCGGCGTCCTGAAGCAACGGTTCCGCTGTCTGGATCATTCCGGTGGAGCCCTACAGTATTCGCCGGAGCGAGTCTCCCATTTCGTGGTCGTTTGCTGCATGCTGCACAACCTGGCTATCCGCAGGACTCAGGCACTGCCACCAGAGATTGGAGGACCACCTCAGGAGGAGGAGGAGGAGGAGGACCAGCACAAGAGGGAGGCAGAAAGTGCAAGGGCCGCCCGTCGCCGGCTTATTGAACGTTGGTTCTAGGCCCCCTCTCAGGGAATGGCTTGTGCCAATGTCAGCAGGTGAATGTAGCCTCTCCACAAGCCCTCAGCCGAGCAGGGCAACCAGGACTTAACCAAAAAACCATGCACACTGCAATTTAACAACAATAATTTATTGCAAACCTCTGCCCTTCCCACATTACATCCTCATGTGGAGAAGCCCCCTCCAAAAACACAAAACTACCAGTCTCGGCCTTACAAAAAGAAAGAAAGACACCAGTCTCGGCCTTACAAAAACACAACTGCACCAGTCTCGGTCTTACAAAAAGAAAGAAAGACACCAGTCTCGGCCTTACAAAAACACAACTGCACCAGTCTCGGCCTCACAAAAAGCACCAGGCATTTGTGCATTCCTTCTACTTTTTGCCCTGCGAGGGCGATGCCTTTCGCATCCTTGCCTGGCCCCTGCCCGCCCTGCAGCTCCTCCTCAATGGGAGGCCAGTGGCTGCAGCAAGGCTGGGGGAAGGCTGCTGAGGGGCAGATGGCGAGACGGCAGATGCCCTTGGGGGTCGGCCTGCACCAGCTCTGGCCTTGGAGTGGCCGGCTGCTGACTGCTCCAACTCTGGCTGGGCGGCAGCAGTCTGTCCAGCGGCTCGTGGCAGCTGCAATGGCGGAGTGGCAGTGTTGGCTGCAGGAATGGTGCCAACCTGGCAGATCGCAGGTGCTCGCTGGTCGCCTGAGACATTGGCACTCGCACGGGCCAGCACTGCAGCATGCGCAGCAAACAGCTGAAGAACAGACTGCTGGGCTGCTGCTGCGCGGTGAGTGCCCTGGCGATGCCTGGCTGATCCAGCGAGGGTGGCAGCAGTTAGTGCCCGTGTGGCCCTGGTCTGTGTCCGCATGACAACAGCCAGTGAATGGACGGTACGACTGAGCACTTGGCTCGACGCCGCCTGTGCTGCCGCGAAGTCCTGTAGACTCCTGGCCTGTGCTGCTCCAAATTGCTGCACACTCCTTGACAAAGTCTCAATGGAGTCAGGCATCCTTGCCACTGCAGCCATGAGCTCATTGTGCCTGCGCTCAGCCTGGACGGCCATTTCCTCCAGGAGCCGCACCTCCTCTGCGCTGACCATCGCAGGACTGGAGGCCGCACTCACCCTCTGGGGAGAAGTCTGCCAAGCTTCCCCACCCCTCCCGCGTTGCTGCAGGCCGCTGGGCCCCGGAGCTTCACTCTCCTCCGACCCTTCCCCCCGGCTCCCCTCCAGGGAAGACGTGTCCCCTACATCGCCATGGGCTGGCGCGGCTGAGGGTGGCACTGATGGGCCGGCTTCCTCTTCCTCCTCCTCGTATTCTGAAGCGCTGACAGTGGCGGCTTGAGGGCCCGCCTCCTCACCTGGCGATTCACCATCTGAAAGCAGGAAGGCACAAGAGTAGCTTTAGAGTGAGGACAGGGCGGCAGCGAGGGAGGCATGAGTGGTGCCATTCACTGCATTGGTCGGACAGTGGCAAAGGATGCTGATCTGAGGCGCAAGTGGAACGAGCGAGGTCAAAAAGGTGATGCCCTTACCATTGGTGCCCAGAACAGGGTCGGCATCTCCACTGGCGACGGGTCCAATCAGCCGGCCTGCCATAATGCGCTCCACACGCTGGTCGAGGTCGGAGAGCTCTTTAACGTCAGGACGGCCTCCCCCGGTGTCAATTCGTTTCCGCCGGTTGTGCGCCACCTTGGCCTGCAAGAGAAAGGACGGCCTCTAAGTACAGTGTGAAGCCCTGACCTTGTCTGCACTGCCTCCCATGGTGGACTGGCCCTGACAGTGTGAAGCCCTGATCTTGTCTGCGCTGCCTCCCATGGTCGAATAGATTGTACAGTGTGTAAAGTGCTGAATGTGCAAGTGATTTTCATGACAGTCCCATAGCTGATGGATGAGGGCTGGCCATTAGGGCTTTCAGGTCCCTTTGCCCATAAAGTGAGGTGCACATGCAGGGATGAGGAGGACACTGGAAAGGGTACTCACCCTGACAACCCGAGTGAGGTTGTTGAACTTCTTCCGGCATTGCACAGGAGTCCTGGCAACCACGCTGTTGGAAGACACCCTGTTTGAGACCTCCCTCCAGGCTTTCCGGTAGGCGCTGGGCAGCGGCCTCCTGCCACCTTCTGGGAACAGAACATGGCGCCTGCGCTCCACTCCGCCAACCAGCAGCCTCAGGTCACCGTCGCTGAAGCGCTGCGCTCTCTCCCTGGCTTTCTCCATAGCCCTGGGCGTTGTGCAGGTGAAGCTGAAGTGGTCAGGCCTAGGTTGAGGGCTGCAGTGTGCAGGGCGTGGCAGGCAAACAAATCCACCCTCCCCCTTTAAGAGCTGACCGGCGCCAGAGTGTCTGCCGTCAATCAGCAACTCGCCGCACCGGCGCTGCGCCCGGCCTCGGGGGTATCGCTCAGCACCGCCGCCTTAGCGCCTAAAGATAGTCGTGCATCGCCTGTTTTAGCGCAGCAGCAACCTCTTGGGGCGATGCGACTGAATATCGGCGAAGGGGGCGCGACTTTAGCGGCCGCCCGACTTTACCGCCCCAAAAGTGGCTATACTGAATTTCTAGGCCATTATCTGGTCATTATCTCAATTGCTGTTTGTGGGAGCTTACTGTGCACAAAATACCTCCACCCTGATAGTTTTAAAGGGAAACTGACAGAACCTACAGGGAAATAACTGAAAACAGCATAGAATTTCAGGTCCCTCATCTATATCATGCATTTCACCATTAACTTGATTTCTATATAGGCACAAAAGACATTGATGGTCAGTTCTACTGTTAACTCAAATGAATATACTTTCAAACTGTATACCTCTGAAATAGAGATGTGTCTTAGTTTACCGAGAGGCAAACATGTATATATATAAAACTGTGATCTGCAGGTTTAACATGAATGCCTAATTCTCACCATTAGAGAATAACTCGTGAAGGAGCAGATAACTAATAGCCCAATGGAGCTATGTCTGATGTAAAGTGTGGTCTGGATTCTTGTAGCAGGTGAACATTTTCTAGTCAGCAGAAGCTTTCCATGTCTTGGAACTTTCAGGTGAATATTGAAGGGAAGGAGTTTTAATCATTTGTACACATGATAAAGTAGTCTAATATGGACTGCAGTAAAAGGTTACTGAAATAAATAAAGATGTGGAGAAAGTAAAAACATTCTCCAATAGGAACTATTGAAAAGGCCAAATTGAACGTTAACTGAGTATCACAATGGGTTGTAATGGAATAAAGTGGGAGACACACACACACAAAAAAATCATGTTGTGGTTACAATCTTCATGCGCTCATTTTCAAAGTGTTATGGCACAAAAGCATAAGTGAAAATGACTACGAAGACAATACCTTGCTCAATAACATTCATTTTAATACTATACTAGAGTCAGGGAAGTGGGAACTCGTCATGCTACACCATTTTTAGCACTATAGTGCTCCAGATGTCAGTGTCTGATATTTTAGAAACTGAGTTGAAACTGTCTAAACTTATTTCACATGTAAGATCTTTACACCAGTAGAGGGCAGAAACTTTCATTGTATCAGTCTGAGCTGAATTTGAATAAGAACATAAGAATATAAGAGATAGGAGCAGGAGTAGGCCATACAGCCCCTTGAGCCTGCTCTGCCATTCAATAAGATCATGGATGATCTTCGACCTCAACACCACTTTCCCGCCCGATCTCTGTATCACTTGATACCCTCGTTCAAAAATCTATCAATCTCAGTCTTGAATATACTTAATGACTGAGCATCCACGGCCCTCTGGGGTATAGAATTCCAAAGATTCACAACCCTCTGAGTGAAGAAATTTCTCCTCATCTCAGTCCTAAATGGCCGAACCCTTAATCTGAGACTATGCCCCAGAGTTCTAGACTCTCCAGCCAGGGGAAACAGCCTCTCAGCATCTACCATGTGAAGCCCTCTCAGAATCTTTATATGTTTCAATAAGATCACCTCTCATTCTTCTAAACACCTGAGAGTATAGGCCCATTCTACTCAACCTCTCCTCACAGGACAGCCCTCTCATCCCAGGAATCAATCTAGTGAACCTTCGTTGCACCACCTCTAAGGCAAGTATATCCTTCCTTAGATACGGAGACCAAAACTGTGCACAGCGCTCCAGGTGTGGTCTCACCAAATTGTACAATTGCAGCAAGACTTCCATACTCTTGTGTGCCAATCCCCTTGCAATAAAGGCCAACATACCATTTGCCTTCCTAATTGCTTGCTGTACCTGCATGTTAACTTTCTGTGTTTCAACACCCTAATCCCTTTGTGCACCAGATATAGATGTTGTGTGGAAAGACAAAAAATGTTGAAAGAATTCAAATGAAATTTCAGTAAAAACTATCGACCACCGATCATGTTCTTCAGTTATGTTACTGTGGGCTGATACAAAGAAAGCCAATAAAATACTTACAGGAGACTCAATATCTTCCAGCAGGAGGACAGAACATCGTTCACATCGCAGCAGGGTCAGAGCGCGCTGCATGATCTTCCTGACAACCTTCTCCAGTTCTGTTTGCTCTTCAAACAAGTCATTGACAACCTCTAGCAATGCCTGAAACCATTGTTAATAGGGTTAATAGACACCAACATAAAAAACATTAGGTCAACAAGCTAAAAAAGGGCTTGATTTGAAAATCAACTAAATGCACATTAACCTAAAGTACAGTGTCCAAAAGACAGAATGGCTGGGACAAGGAAAACAATCAGAATTCCCATTCCATTTTAAAGGGGCGTAACAGGCTATTATTCCATTAGTGTGACTTTTGCCATTTTAAACCGCTAGGATAAATGAAGATATTTTCATCGAGATATTGCCTTATCCTGTTTAAACATCTCAAAGTGCTACATGGAGTGAATTATATATCAGGGGCACTGAATGTTATATAAAGCAAGTGCAACAAACATTCTGTGCCAGCAATGTCCCACAAACAGCAATGAGATGAATGACAAGTTAATCTGCTTTTGGTGGTGGATTGAGGGAAGAATATTGACCAGAACACTGTGGGAACTTTCTGTTCTTTGAATAGCATCATGTGATCTTTAATGCTCACTCCAACCACTGGAGAAGGCAGATGGGACCTCGGTTTAACATCTTATCTGAAGGACAACGCTTCTGACAACGCAGCACTCCCTCAACACTATACTTGAGTGTCAGTGTTGATTACGAGCTGATAACTATAATTTAGTAGGTATTGGTGGGGTCATTGTTAATTTTCAGCAAATAGAACTATTGTCTACTATGAGCTTAAACTGTAAAATAAAATGCAAAAATAACATTTTATGTGCAGAAGTAAAACACTTTGGCCTAGAAATTCAGTATCGCCATGTTTGGGGCACTACAGTCGACCGTGCGCTAAATTTAGCGCCCGGTGCAACTTAGCGCCACCTTCAGCGAAATTGAGTTGCATTGCTAAAGCAGGCGGTGCACGACTATCCTAAGGCACTAAGCCGGTGAGCCGAGGCGCTACCACCGAGGGCGGGCGCAGCGCAGGTGCGGCCAGTTAGCGATTGCAGGCAGACACGCTGGCGCCGGTCACCTCTTAAAGGGGGAGGGTTGATTTGGCTTGCAGCCACGCCCTGCACATTGGAGCCCTGATTCTAGGCCTGGACAGACCTGCTGCAACATCGTTATGCCTACCACCATGGAGAGGGCCAGGGAGCGAGCGCAGCGCTTCAGTGAGGGGGCCCTGATGGTTCTGGTTGGCGCAGTGGAGTGCAGGCGACCTATCCTCTTTCCTGACAGTGGCAGGAGGCCGCTGCCCAACGAATATAGGAAAGCTTGGAGGGAGGTGGCACACAGAGTGACCTCCAGCAGCATGGTACCCAGGACCCCAACGCAATGCAGGAAGAAGTTCAACGACCTCACTCGGGTTGTCAGGGTGAGTACCCTTTCCAGTATCCTCTTCATCCCTGCATGTGCACCTCACTTTATGGCCAAAGGGTCCTGAAAGCCCCAATGCCCAGCCCTCATCCAACACCTATGGGCCTCTCATGAAACTCACATGCACATTCACCACTTTACACACTGTAAGGGCTAATCGACCATGGGAGGCAGTGCAGCCAAGATCAGGGCTTCACACTGTCAGGGCTATTCCACCATGGGAGGCTGTGTAGGCAAGATCAGGGCTTCACACTGTATTCAGAGCCCGTCCTTTCTCTTGCAGGGCAAGCTGGCCCACAATAGGAGGCAGCAGCAACGGACCGGGGGAGGCCGTCCTGAACTTAAAGACCTCAGCAATCTGGAGCAGTGAGTGGAACAGATTATGGCAGGCCGGCTGATTGGCCCCGTCGCCACTGGAGATGCCGACCCCGTTCTGGACAGCAATGGTAAGGTCATCATATTTTGAACTCTCTCTTTCCACTTGTGTCTCACACCAGCATCCTTTGCCACTATCGAACCAATGCAGTGCATTGCAGCACTCATGCCTCCCTCGCTGCCGCCCTGTCCTCACGCTAAAGCAACTCTTGTACCTCCCTGCTTTCAGATGCTGATTCGCCAGGTGAGGAGGCGGGCCCTCAAGCTGCCACTGTGAGTGAATCGGAAGGCGAGGAGGAGGAAGAGGAAGCCGGAACATCAATGCCACCCTCAGCCGAGGCAGCCCATGGCCATGATGGGGACACGTCTTCCCTGGAGGTGAGCAGGGGGGAAGGGTCTGAGGAGGGTTAAGCTCCGGGGCCCAGCGGGCTGCAGCAACGTGGGGGGGGTGGGTAGGGAAGCTCGGCGGCCTTCTCCCCGGAGGGAGAGTGTGGCCTCCAGCCCTGCTACAGTGAGCGCAGAGGAGGTGCGGCTCCTTGCTGAAATGGGCGTCCTGGCGGAGCGCAGGCACACTGAGCTCATGGCTGCAGTGGCAAGGATGCCTGACTCCATAGAGTCACTGGCAAGGAGTGTACAGGAATTCGGGGCAGCACAGGCAAGGAGTCACCAGGACGTCGGTGCATCACAGGCCAGGAGTCAGCAGGACTTCGGTGCAGCACAGGCAAGGAGTCTGCAGGACTTCGGTGCAGCACATGCGGCTTCCAGCCAAGTGCTTAGTCGTGCCATGCAGTCACTGGCTGGTCTGATGCAGACACAGATCAGGGTCACACGAGCACTAACTGCTGCCACCCTCGCTGGATCGGGCAAGATTCACCGGGGCCCTCGCCGCACCGCAGCAGGCCAGCAGGCTGTGCTTCAGCAGATTGCTGCGCATGCTTCAGTGCTGCCCCGTGCGAGTGCCAGTGTCTCGTCCGACCAGGGAGTGCCTGTGATCTGTCAGGTTGGCAGCATTCCTGCTGCCAATACTGTCACTCCTCCACTGCAGCTGCCACCACCCGTAGGACTGCTGCCGCCCAAGAAGAGTTGGAGCAGTCAGCAGCCGGGCCCTCCAAGCCCAGAGCTGGTCCAGGCCGTCCCCCAAGGGCATCTGCCGACTCACTATCTGACCCTCAGCAGCCTTCCCCCAGCCTTGCTGCAGCCACTGGGGTCCCATTGCGGAGGAGCTGCAGGGCAGGAAAGGGCCAATCTCGCAAGCGAGGCAGATCACCCTCGCAGGCCAAAAAGTAGGAGGTGTGGCAAAATGCTGTGTTTTTTTTTGTGAAGGCCGAGGATCATGGTCATTTTTGTTTAACTCTTTTGTTCATTGTCTCCAGGTTGTGAGAGCCAGTTATGTGTCTGACTTTTTTTTGGGGTTTCTCTGTATTTGTTTGTCATGCGGGAAGGGCACAGAGTTTGTTAAATAAATAATTGTCTTTATTCAGATTGTGCATGTTTGCACTTTGAACTATTTGTTGCCTTGACCGGCTCAGGGTTTGCGGAGCGGGTCCATTCATGTTCTTTCAATGGCACAAGCCATTCCGAGAGGGGGCCTAGAATCGACTTGCAATAAGCCGCTGACAAACGGCCCTTGCACTTTGTGCCTCCCTCCTGTCTTGGTGCTCCTCCTCCTCCTCCTCCTCCTCTGGTGGTCCTCCAATGTCTGCTGGCAGTGGGTGAGTCCTGAGGGTAGCCAGGTTGTGCAGCATGCAGCGCACTACAACAAAATGGGAGACTCGCTCAGGCGAGTACTGAAGGGCTCCCCCGGAATGGTCCAGACAGCGGAACTGTTGCTTTAGCACACCGAGTGTGTGCTCAATGATGTTCCTGGTCGCTTGATGGCTGTCATTGTATCGCTCTTCAGCAGGGGTGCTGGGCGCACGGAGCGGGGTCATCAGCCAGGTGCACAAAGGATAGCCCTTGTCCCCGAGAAGCCAGCCTCCTGGGTGAGCCGGGGCTTCGAAAATGTCTGCCACAGAAGTCTGGCACAGGATGAAGGCGTCATGGCTGCTGCCTGGAAAGCGGGCATTGACAGCTAGTATCAGTTGCCTGTGGTCACACACCAACTGCACGTTCAACGAATGGAACCCCTTCTGGTTGCAGTAATCCTCGGCATTTTCTAGAGGTGCCCGCAAAGCCACATGCATGCAGTCAATGGCACCCTGGACCATGGGGAAGCCCGCTATTCTTGCAAATCCCATTGCGCGCTCCTGCTGCTTGTCCAGTGTCATGGGGTAGGAAATGTACTGACGTCTCCTTTTGAAGAGGGCATTCGTGACCTGGCGGATGCAGCAATGCACCGCGAACTGGGAGACATTGGCAATGTCCTCAGTAGCGGATTGGAAGGAGCCGGTGGCATAGAAGCTGAGAGCCACTGTCACCTTCACTGCCACCGACAGAGACGTCCTGCTCCTCAGCTGAGGCTGCAGATCTCTCTGAAGCAGGTGGCAGATCTCAGTGACCACCTCCCTTCTGAATCGAAGCCTCTGAATGCACTGCTCCTCAGACATGTTGAGGTAGGAGAAGTGCTGGCGGTATACCCTGGGAGGGTAAGGCCTCCTGTGCTGACGCCTGTTGGCCCTCCTCCATCTGGCCATGATTGGCACTCTCTCTCGGCATCTCTGAGCCCTCTCAATGCAATGGAGAAACCCAACGTTTCCACCCATTGCAGCCCCCATTATATGTGGCCACTCAAGGCTATGGCACTGAAAAATCAATCCAATTGCAAAGCTCTGGGCTGAAACTAGAAGTACCTGTGTGAGCGCTGAGTCAAAGCAGAAAGCTCTCTCCCTTTGTCTCTCTGCAAATCTCTCTCTCTCTCACACAGAAGGAGTGGGACAAAATGGCTACCACAAAGAATGCAGGAAGAGCCCCCTTTAAATAGCGCCCCCCCCGAGCCCCACAGCGACTGGGAACCGTTCCACTCAACCAGTCGCTGGGAGCGCCAGGCGGAAAGAAGGGGGGCACCACTGAAGTTCCGGTTCGGGGCGCACCAAGGGCGTTGCACCATGAAATGACGTCAGGATCTGCGCGCGCAGCTGAGCGGGCATTGCGGTTTTGCGCCACCGCTAAATGTTCACTCAAGTTCACGAGAGGCGCAGATCGCGACGCGCCCGGGCGCTAGCCACTTCGCGCCCCACTTATCGCCCTCTTAAGGCGCTAGCGGCTGGCGCTACCAACTGAATTTCTAGGCCTTTCCTTTTAAACCAATGAGATAATGATTCACTTCCTCCCTCATTCCATCCCTAAAGGTATTTTTTCTCCTCCTTGTGAAACATTAGCAATTATAGGGTGGTACTGAGGTGAAACCCTTTACCTACACAACTCTATTATTAGACGTGAATATACTACACCAATCACAGTGTTAACCTATGGATCTGGGTGCTATGTACATAACAATCCACTTGAAGCATCTATCACCTCAATAGAATTACAGGAAACTCTCATTTAAATGGCACCTAAATATCCGGAATTCTCTATTAACCGGCAAAATTCATACTCCGAAAACAACACTTCAATAACCGGAAATGTTGCCGAGTCCGAGTCCGAGTCTCCCGCGGTGGCCGAGTTAGTCAGTGGGGGTAGTTCTCCAAACTGCCACTACTCGGCTTCTTGGCGCTGTCGGAAGTCCAATTACTGTATACTGCACATTTCTTGATTTTTTAATTTTTGTTTGTTAAAAATAGCCTCGGTAGATAACCCTCTCTGTCATCCGGAATTTTTAATCAACCGGCACTATCCCGGTCCTGTCAGTGCCGGATACCAAAGAGTTTCCTGTATTACAAATTCAGCATATGCTAACAAATAAACTTTGATAATAAAATATTTTAGCCTTGATTATTGTGAGAAGTAAAAAGCTATGTTTAGACTGTACGGGGGGTAGTTTTGTCTTTAAGCGGAAGTGTAAGATTTCAATAGAAATGAAAATTGGGGGAGAGGTATAACGGGAGGCTGAATCGATATTGCCCGTTTTACACTATCACTCAAAGTCATAATTACCCCCTCTGCGTTTTAGTTCAAACTTTGGACTATTTACTGCTATAACACTGCTTGAGAATACATACCCTGCTTCTATCATATTCCTTGCGAGATGCTGCAAAGAGTTTGGCATTAGAAATGGATATTCCGCAGAATGGCAGGTACATCTGCAGTACCTGGAAATAAACAGAAACAGTAGTTCATAACCACATTCTACCAGGAATCTGGGCATGAGTCCAGTAATATTAATGGTTGGAAAAGCATAAGGAGCAGGTAGTTAAATTTCCAACATGTGCTCCCGCCAGTCAAAGCTCTGCACTGGGAGAGCACATTTGTAAAGTTGCCCTTACATTGTCATCTTTATAATTAAAAGGCATTTCTCAAAGTTGTCACACCTCAGAGCATCACTCAGCAAAAGTATCACACCTTAAAACCAATGGTAAAACCAATAAATTGTGATTGGCCTAATTTGACTCAATCTTTCAGCTAGACATGATGATGAACTCAAATATTCCATTGACTAAATGTGAAGCAATCAAAAAGCATTTTCATTCACTAAACAGGTAAGAAAGCTTCCAGTCTGTGATGGGCAAGCACTAGAAAATAATTCAAACAAATCACAAAAAGATTTTTCAAACGAATCAAATTGCTCAGTTGATTTTTTCACACTCTTTGGTCGCCATTTGCTTTTTTCAACTCAGTGTATACAGCTAAACATAACACTTATAACACAACAATCCCATCAAAAATCAGTAAATGTATCCATAGAATTGCCCATCTGATGCTAGAAATGCCTGAAAGAAGTTTCTCCTTCGCAGGCCGTGTCCTTTGTCTGGACGAGGGATTAGCAGTTGAGATATGCTTCATTTCCAGAGTTGCCAATTTCACCTGAGCTTTAGGTGACTGGGGACTTCCAGTTTCTGTTGACAAATCTTATGTGTATGAGACAGGTGAATAATGAAACATGACAGAAAAAAGAAGTTGCATTTATATAGCACCTTTCATGCCCTCAAGATGTCCCAATGTACTTCACATGAACTACTTTTGAAATGTAGTCACTATTATTTTGTAGGGAAACACAGCAGCCAATGCACATCAAGGCCCTACAAACAGCAAATGAATAAATAAACAGTTTTGGTGGTGTTCACTAAGGAATGAACTTCCTGCTCTACTTTGAATAGTACCATGGGATCTTTTATGTTCATCTGACAGGATCTTAATTTAACACCACATCCAAAATACAGCACCTCTGACAAAGCAGCACTCCCTCACTACTACCTGCATTATATGCTGAATTCCTAGAGGGGGAGCTGGAACCTACAATCTTCTGACTCAGAAGCAAAATGCTATCAATGAATCAAGCTAGACTTGGCTTTCACCCTCACTCTAAGGAATGATAATATTCAAAGTGTACTGTGACACCTTGTGTGGCTTGACTACCAGAGAGAAAATTTACAAATATCAACGTTTTATACAGCTTAGCCCTTAAGTAAAAATTCTGAGCTCGTGGTGCTGCTTGGGATGAGGTTTTTAGGTATCACTGAGGGGAACCGAACTTTGTGCTTGGCCTGGCGGGAAATGCTCAGGAGGCAGTTTGTTGTAGAATTTATACATGTCAGCCAGTCAGTCAGTCCATCAGACCTTCAGCCAGACCTGGACCGTGTGAATGACCAACTGCTCAACATGCTGGTCATTGAAGTCCCAGTAGTGGGAAAACTAGCTTCCGGTGGAGTGCTACCTCAACGACAGCTTCAGCAAGAACTATAATACCATTCTGGGAAATACGGAAGGGAAGAAAAATACATCTTTTCATCATGCAAGTCAATTAAAAAACCAGGAAGTTTTGGGGAGGGAGGGAGGAAGGAAGATTTAAATAAATAAAGTGCTTCAATTGTAAGCAAATACTGAAAATCCGTTATGGGAAGAAGAACAAAAAAAAATTATACTGAGAACAAGAGGCTTTTGGGAAGGAAGCAACTTATGCAAGCAGGCAAATAATGGGCCAGATTTTGCTCAATGCCTGGCACCACTTACACTTGCCAACAGAATTTTTATGGGATTTTGCACTGGAACCTAATGGCCCAGAAATTCAGGTCGGGGGGTTCCTGCGGTGCAAGCCCCGACCTGCACTTACCTAGCGCACCGGCCGTTGTGCTGTGGGCCCGCGTGGGATTCTGATCCTGGGCCTCCTCCAACTGCCGGCGCGCAGTGCTTGCGTATCCCAGGGGCGCAGTTAGTTCGATGCGTCCCCTGGGATCATGTGGGCCATGGAGAGCCAACGGTAGCAGGGAATGCTTCATTCATAAGTTTGACAGGAAGACCTGTCAAACCTATAAATACTATAGCCCCAAAACATCACTAAATCTTCAAATAATTTTTTTTTAAATCACATTTTTAAAATAAACTATAAATTACATGAAATAACTATTTTAAACAATAATTTAAATTTTTGAAAAAATTAATTACATTTTCTAACGGGGCTAAAAATAAACTTACCTTTCTTTAAAGTATTTAAAAATAATAAACCTGTGGAAAAAATGTTTTAATTTTAATTAATTCACCACTTACCTTGTAAAAAGCAGGCCTTGCACCTGCTTTTTAAAAGTGTAACTCCTGGAGACTTACCCTCCCGGGAAAACCTGCAAAAAAAAACGTAAGTTCGATGCGCATGTGCTGCCTCTCCGGCGTACGCGTTCCACCTCTCAACCCCTTCTTTCAGGGGAATGGAAGTTCCGGTTTCCCGCGCATGCGCAGTGCATGCACGAAACCGGCACTTCCATTGGGCTTACGGGTGAGTACCCCTGTGGAGACCCGAATTTCTGGGCCATTGTAATTTGAGAGCCATTTCAGCGCAGCGCCCTCTACAGCAGATCTGGGACAGGTGTCAACAGGAAAAGCAACAGTGTATCTCCTCAACCAATCAGACTGAAGAATTCTTGATGAGCAGCACGGCGTCTGAAGCAGGACGTGTAAGTTAGAATATTTAATTCAATGTAAAATCATGTACAGAAAGCAAAATAAAGAGCTGAAAGAAAGCTGGGATTAAGAGAGAGATATAAAAGAGAAAGAAAAAGTTTTTTTTTTAAATTATATTTCTTTAGTTTTTGAAATCTTCAACAATAATCAAAATCTGAAGGAATGAGACTCCACACTTGTAAAAGTGAATTTTCCGTGCCAGAGAAGTTGTTTGGCAGTAATTAAGACTTATTATGCTGTTAAAAGTTCACTTACATTTGAATGGACAAGCCCTAATATTTTTCTGGCGTGTTTAGTGGATATCTAGTGGGTAAGTACGGCAACTTCACACCCTTCATATATTTCAATGAAGCTTCTGGAGGAGCAGGGCAACTCGGACAGCAACTTCCTGATTTCCACGTTTAACTGCGCATGTGCAGTCGCTGAAAATTGCAGTCTGATCTACACTTTAATAACAGTAAGTGCTGTCACCCTCACTGTTATTTTTGCCACAAAATCCAAGCTAATATTACAGATATTGGGGGCGATTTTTAACTGGAGCACACATGAAGCAGGTGGTGGACGGGTTGTACGTTAAGGTTTCAGCGAGAGGCTCAAACCATTTTCATGGTGGGTTTCATCTAACTATTTTGGGTGAGCTGCCAGTGTTCAGTGAGTGCACACAGGCAGTTCACTGCTGGGGGCCAGCGGAACCTGGGAATCCAGCAACTAACTCCTCCTTGGAACTGAGCCAGATATCAGACTCCAAAGGGCGGGGAGCCCATGAGTGGATGACAGTGGGCCTGAATATTTTTGTGACCCCACAAAAATCACTGCAAAAAATCTTTGGGGGCTGTTTTCTGAGCCACTTCAGTGGTTCCGAAGCATCAACACATGGTATCAAGGGGCGGAGCAGGTGCAATGCACACTCCACCCACTGGTAAACAAAATGGCGCCTGGCTCCTACAACCAGTGTAGGACCTCAAATTACATATTTTAATAAGGCTCCTGCCTATAGAGAGCTGGAGTGCTAGCCGCCCATTTCAAGACCCACCTGAAAATTACTTTGAACTAACTCGAGCAGCCGATGGGTGGGCGATTTTTTTCCAATTTTCAACTGCCGGCCGCCCCATTTTCCACCGTAAACAGGGCGGACTGCCATTGACAAGCACACCCATTATATCTGCACCTTTGAGTGTCAGTAGGCTGCGTAATAATATTTTATCTCATATCAATCATGTGATGTATTGCTTCAGTAAATGTGCTGCATTATATCTATGGAGAAACTCTGTTGCATTAAGGCTACAATTGGACTAAAGTGAGTATCAGAAACTACATTCCAGATCTCAGTGTTTACACAAGCATGCTGTGGGAAATCCATTTGTTCTTTGTAACATTACAGTGCTGAAAAAGCAAACTGAGAAATTTGGTGTATTGTTAACATATGTTGGTTTTAGTGTTGTACTTGCCTCTACATAGAACCGTAGGAACATTAGGAACAGGTTTAGGCCATTCAGCCCCTCGGGCCTGCTCCACCATTCAATTAGATCAAGGCTGATCTGCACCTTAACTCTATTGTCTACCTTTACGCCATATCCCTTAATACCCTTATCTACAAGGCATTTACATTCGTTTCTCCGATTGCTTCCAATTGCTAATTAGCGATGCTTGCTGGAAGTGCTGTGCATGGATGTTAGGTGATGAAAAGACTGGAGCAGAATGTGATGCCTCAGACAGTGAAATAATTTGCTTACACTTGCTGTCAAAGCTTGTGCACGAATAATGGCCACTTGGGCAAGGTACCAGTGGGCAACTGCCACCTGTGGAGTCAGACTCCAACAAGAGAGGGGGATATAGTTGTTATGTCAACAGCCCTGGTACAATATCTTGATCACTGCCAAACAACATTGAAGAATGACATTTTACACTATACCTACACCAATGGGAAAATACTGCTGATGGGTGTATCATGTATTTCATATCAGTTTGCTACTTTACAATAGAAGATGATTGTGGGTACCTCAATCTTTTAATAAGGTAATTGCCTACATTTTATTATCCTCAGGCTCTGGTGGGTCATTCTGATTTGTTATATATTTATGAATCTCTCAGGGTCATTTTCATACCCTGCCGGAAGTGTTTGATTTCACCATATTATTCCCCAGACTTGCTTAAATTTTTCAACACTACCCTGAATGATGTTTCCACTAACATATTTGTAGCTGAGCCATCAACACAATCCTTAACACTGGCGACATCTGAATTTGTCAATTTTTTCACTATCACCTTTCTTGCCACCAATAAACAGGATATGATGAGTTTGGTTTTGTGTAGCAAGGTTTAATTTCAATATATGACATTTTCAAAATGTCATCCAAAACCAGTCAAAACTCTAGTGATCAATAACATGTCATTCTGTGGTGGACACTAGGTGGAGCAGTAGAGCTGTATATAGCTGTATGTATTAAGACTACACTACCCAGCTGTATAGATATTAAGACTACATTACCCATGAGGCACTAGGCTACCCACAAGGCAACAGTCAAGATGGCAGCCTGCATACAGGAGCACACTTGCTACATCTCTACAGATACTGTACCTAGAGAACGTGTATTGAATAAATGACTAGCTAGAAGCTAGCTGTGTTCATAATAAGAATGTCTAGTTATTAATGAACATAACATGGTACCAGGGTGGTGAAGATCTGCTGAAAATTGTGAAAAGCGACATGGAGAATTTGAAGCCACCAGAGCGTTTGAATCTCGAGGGAAATGTTGACTACAACTGGCGGATTTTTAAACAACAATTCGAACTCTACATTGCAGCCATCGGATTCGGTACGAAGTCAGACGCAAGGAAGATAGCGTTGCTGCTTACGGTTGCAGGCCCACAGGCGATAGAGGTATTTAATACATTTGTATTTAATCCAGCGGAGAACAGAGAAAAATTAGAAGATGTGCTAAAAAAATTTGATGCACATTGCTCTCCCAAAAAGAATGAGACGTATGAAAGATACATCTTCTGTTCGCGGACACAGCAACAAAATGAGACTTTTGTTAGCTTTATAACTGATCTGAAACTGAAAGCACAGACATGTAATTTCTCTGAGCTCAAAGCATCCATGATTCGTGACCAGATTGTGTTTGGTATTCATGATAAAAAAGTCAGGGAACGTCTGTTGAGAGAAACCGAACTAAATTTGGAAAATGCAGTGAAAATATGCAAAGCCAGCGAGCTAGCTCGAAATCACGCGAAGACTTTCAGTGAAATCAATAATGATGCGAATGTAATGAGTGATAATGCTGCTGTCGGTGCTGTGTCCTACAAGGGGAAGAAACGTGGGCAGAACAGAAATGAAAAGCAATCGGAGGATGAAATTTTTAATTGTAAACGCTGTGGTTACAAACACCAGTTAAGACAATGCCCAGCGTTTGGAAAAATGTGCACAAAGTGTAATGGAAAGAATCACTTTGCCAAACAATGCTTTTCAAAAGTAAAAACGACAAAAGGGCAACGAGTCAATGTGATTGAGGACACTGATTTAAGTGAGGCATTTTTTGTAGAAATGGTGTCATGTGACGATATCAAAAAAGATACAGAAAATGTGCAGCCCTCAGAAATAGACAATGCTGAACATAAAGTTAATGCAGTAAAAGAGGACAAATGGATGATCCCACTGCAGATAAATGGAGCATTAGTTACATTGAAACTGGACACTGGGGCAAAAGCAAACTTAATCAGTATGAGTGACATTAACAATATGAAAGAAAAGCCCAAAATACAGAAAAAGTCAGTACTACTGAAGAGCTATAATGGACAGAAAATAGATAGCTTAGGTGTATGCAGACTTAAAGTGACAGCCAAAGACAAAGTGCATCATCTCATGTTTTCTGTTGTGGCTGAAAGACTTCATTCGATACTAGGTGACGAAGCTTGTGAAGACTTAGAACTGGTCAAGAGAGTCTACCGTATAAACTGTGCCATAAGCAGACCAGATGACTCAGGTGATGAAGCAGAGAGCCCATCAAGGATGAAAAGGCCAAAGGGTATCCATGTCTTCAAAAAGCCTAGTTTCTCCAAGAAGAAAGAAAAAGACTTTAAGGTCAAAGAAAAGCACAAAGATGAAAAACACAAGGAGAAAAAGTCCAAAGATATAACCGCAGCAGATGTTGTTAAGCAGTGGAAAGAGAAAAAGAAAAAGAAGAAGCCTGCACCAGAGCAGGAAGCAGTTCTGGTGGATACTCCTTCTTCCCTCAGGCCAATCTTTGGTATTCCATTAGCCGAGGCTGCTGAGAGGACTATGCTGTATGATGGGATCTAGCTGCCAGCAGTTTTTCGAGAGTGCATTGACTACATTGAGAGTTATGGCATGAAGAGTGAAGGAAACACTGAAACCCTCTCCAAGCAAAGATCGCAAGGAGACCTCGATCTATACAAGAGCAGATTGATGACAATGCCGCAACTGCATCTTGTCATTCACCGCCAGAACAATCTCATGAAGACACATCAGACTTACCCGTGTTGAAAAGATCCACACGTGAAGTAAAAGAGCCTGATAGACTTAATCTTTGAGTACAATGTAAAGCTTTGAAAATGTGTTGACTGTTTTGAAAATGTTTATGTTTATAGAGCACTCACAAAAGTGTTACTGATATTATCTTTATTGTTTTCATGAAAGTTGATTGATATTGATTTTGTTAAACCTCAAAGAAAGGAGGATGTAGTGATCAATAACATGTCATTCTGTGGTGGACACTAGGTGGAGCAGTAGAGCTGTATATAGCTGTATGTATTAAGACTACACTACCCAGCTGTATAGATATTAAGACTACATTACCCATGAGGCACTAGGCTACCCACAAGGCAACAGTCAAGATGGCAGCCTGCATACAGGAGCACACTTGCTACATCTCTACAGATACTGTACCTAGAGAACGTGTACTGAATAAATGATTAGCTAGAAGCTAGCTGTGTTCATAATAAGAATGTCTAGTTATTAATGAACATAACAAAAACTGCTTCACGTAACCCTTCGCCTACTATGTACAGATTACTACTGCACATTCTAATGAGTATTTAGACCCTTGGCAGTATAAATATCAAAATGTCCCTTTGTATGTCATAGCCCCAATTAAAATCAAACTATTACAGTAAAAGCTAACAAACTGCAACTTATTTTAAACCGCATGCAATTTGCTGTTTCCAATATGTATCACGCTGCATTTGTTGACTTTAAAGTCCAGTTACTGCTGCACTCATGCCTCAGCCACTTTATCCAACCATACAGATACATAGGGGAGAATTTTGCGAGGGGTCAGTGGGTGCGTTTGGTGGCGGATTGGGTGGGAAAAAAAATTTTTTGACAGTGGGTCAGCAACTGGCTGTCAACCCACCACCATGCGACTTTCCCAGATGTCGAGTCTTTCAACGTTGAACAGACCCAACACGCAGCGGTGGGGGAGGCAATTTAGGTCATTATGACCTTGTTAAGAGTCACTTAAAACGTAGTTTGAGCTCACCTTTAAATTTTATGAGATCACCTATGGGTTCCACGCTGCTCGGAGATCACGTCAGGTAAGCAGGTCGGGAGTTGTATGACCATGAAATCATCTCTTTACTTGACAGCTGCAAATGTGCTATAAAAGCTCCCATCTCACAGCTGCTCACTTTCCAAGCTCAGAAGCTGTTGCTTACTGTATTTGGAAGATAGATTGAGCTTTATGTAGGTTGCAAGTGTTTGGAATAAACTCTGTATCCAGTGTCACCTCATTGGAACAACCTCTCTCACCATTGACAGATCACTTCTGTCATCTCAAGTTCACCTGCCATCTATTACATCAGCATCGGTGCCCTTGAAACTATCTCACCTTGGTCCTCAGAATCCCACCACAATCAGCCCCAACACCATCAGCAGCAGGCACACCAGCAGCAACAACAACAACACCAACCTTCTCAATCAACTGATGCTGGACAGGACACAGGGCATCAGCACCTGACTACATTGCTGGCTGGGAGGCCAGGGATGGCCTCACCATAGCCAGATTTACTTCAGTTGACGCTGTACACCCTGGAAGCCACATGATGCGCCAGGTTGGCGCCACCCCCACCAACACCATAAAGCATCCCTACAATGCCCAAGCCATTCCTTTCACACTCATCACCATTGCAAGGGGTACCGTTATGTCTCACCATTCACTGCAACTCACTAAGCCACTTCCAAAGGTGTACACAAATCTGTCCAAGAACGCAAAGTGTTGAAAATAAAAATTTCAATGTTTGACACCACATTAACAGAAACTTCACATGAACATTAGCTAAAACACACAAGTGCCTACCCTTGTGTGTTGTTAGTTGGTATAATTGGACTAGGGTGAGGGTGAGTGTGAGGGGTGGCTAGTGAGATGGGGAAGTGATAATGTAGATAGAGAGGATGGTTGGAAAGGCAAGTTGGTGTGAGTGAGGATGTGCAGGAGTAGGATAGGGAAGGCAGAGTGATGGGGATGTGATGAGAGGTACAACAGGATGAGGTTGAGTGTGGCTTTGCAGTAACGTTTCGTGATCTACTGAGATCATTGAAAGGTTTGCGCCACTGCAGCCTGGTCCTCCTGACAACATACATGCTTGTGTCCTCCTGTGCAATATGCAACCAGGCTGCGTTGATCTCCTGGGGAGGTCGCTTCCACCCATAGGAAAGGAAGAGGACCTCCCTGCGTGCTGTGACTCCCTCCAAGAGCATATGGAGGGAGTCATGGGAGAGCCTGGGTGCAGCCATGCACCTCTGAGCAGTGCTTGTCAGTGTTTGCAGCACCTCAATGCTGTAGAACACTGACAGCACAACTGTCAAAATCAATTTGTGCATGGTCCCTTTAAGGAAACTGGCTGATGACGCATCATCAAGTGACGTCATCAGACCCGCTTCCTTCAATTGGCCGGCAAACATGCTGGGCGGGCTTAACAAGCCCAATCAATGTAAAATCACTTTGAACAGCGGGCTGGAGCCAGCAGCGAGGCCGGGACCCACCACCAACCCCGACCGCACCGGACCCACCGAGGTTGGGGAAATCACAGCCAAGGGTCCCAGACCTTTGGAATTTCCGTTCTGTGCTGGGTTAGCTAATCTCAGCTGGGCTGGTGGTTGTACTGTTGCAATTGGCGTCAGCACCCACCTCAAGGGTTGGGAGGGGACCATCATCTAGGGATTCTGCTCTCAATTGATAACTTGTGACCCCAGGTTATGAGCTGAAATTGTTGAACTCGGCCCCCATTACATTTTTACTTATATTTCTTTCCACCCCTTTGGGTCTTCCCTTCCCCCCCACCTTTATTTTTTTTCTCTCTTCTCTCTCCCACATGGCAGCTGTCTCTTACCCTGCCAGTACACTTCACACCTAATCTCAGCCGTCTTTTGTCTCCACTGTCCTATTACCATCTCGTCTGGCTTTGAATACCTCTTAATGTCTCTTTTACTTTTGTTCTAGCGCAGCCCTGACTTCGATTTATTTTATTTCCTTTCCAGTTTTGAAGAAGGGTTTCGACCCGAAACGTCAACTCTAATTTCTCTCCATGGATGTTGCCTGGCCTGCTGAGTTTTTCCAGCATTTTCTGTTGTTATTTCACATTTTTGCAGGCAGTTTGAGGCCACCTGGAGGAGTTAGTCTCACATTGCTTCAGCTCTACACTGATTGCAGTGCAACTGGAAAGTCAAATTCAAATACATTTTCGTGTTGAGAAAGTAGTGACAGTCCTGTCGACTGCTTGCTGATATTCAAATGTAAGCAGCATTCGAGTGCTGGTGAGTGGAGCTCTGGGGAACAGGCCTGAGGGGCTGACTGGCTTACTCCTGTTCCTGTGTGTATTTAAGCATATATATGCAGAGATCTCTTTGTTTGACCAGAATGTGATACAGACCTGACAATATAATCTTTGCTAGCTCTATACTGCTGTAAAGCAGGTAAGAAAGAAAGAACTTGCACTTACACAGCCCTTTCACATCCTCAGGATGTTCCAAAGTGCTTTACAACCAATGAAGTCATTTTGAAGTTTAGTCACGGTTGTAATGTAAGGAGCTGGCCTCATACCAATACTGGCAATATAACAACATTGAAGTTTCAGTGAGAATTACAGAAATATACAATGGGGCAGTAATTCCTCCACAAACGCGTGAGTACGGAAGGGGTACTCACGCGTCTGGCCGGAGGAAATGCCGGTTTTCAGCATGCACAGCGCATGCGCTGAAAACCGGCATTTCCTCTCCTCTCACCCAAGAGTTGAAGAGGCTAGTGCGTGCGCTGTAGGGGGCAGCGCGTGCGTCTTGGATTTCCTCTGTTTTGGGGGATTTGCGCATGTGTAAAGGCCTCCGGTCTTTACGCTTGTAAAAAGCACACGTAAGTATTTATTTTTACAGGTAAGTGGTGTTTTAGTGCAATTTAGAATTTTTTTTCCCACAGGTTTATTATTTTAAAGAATCTACAATAAGGTAAGTTTAGTTTTAGACCCTTTTTATTAAAAATTATTTTTTTCACAAAAAAAAATTGTTTAAATTTTTTTTTAAACTTATTTATACTTAATTTAATGATTGGGATGTTTTTTAAAATTTTATTTAAAGTTTAAGTAGTGTTTTGGGGTGCAGTACTTCTCATGAGTTTGACAGTTCTTACTCTCAAACTTATGAATGAAGTTTCCCCTCCCCTGATTGGCTGAACAGTGCTCACCTGATCCCAGCCAGCACATCGCACTAACTACGCCGCTGGGTCAGGTTAGCACAGCGCGCCAACATCAGAACCTGGCCACTGAAAGGAAATCCACTGCAGGCCAGGTTTCAGATGTCGGCGCGCAGGGTGAGTGCACATCGGGGGCTTGCACGCGCGGCAAGCCCCCGACACCAAGTTCTGGGCCATTGTATGTTCCGGTTCCTTTGCGTTTGCACAAATCTTTCTTCAAACCTGGCATCACGATCCTAAATTTCTTCCAACTTTCTCAGTTTAACTGAAGAATCACAAACTAACTCACTCACCACCTGGTCACTGTGATTCGTCCATTCCTGTTGATTTCTATTTTTTTTGGTTGCCAATGAGTGTTGCTGACATCATCTTGGTACTGGCTTGAAAGAGTTACTGATTCAATCCGAAAGTTGAATTAACATCAGTAGAGGTACAGTCATTAACACAATACTACTTCAGCATCATCTATGGATGTTAATTGAGCTTCCTTGTAGTTTTTAGGCTGAGTAATTCATCCAGGTTACTACCCCTGATAACATCATAAACACTTGGGCCTAGAAATTCAGTTGGTTGCGCCAGCCGTTAGCGCCTTAGGAGGAGTAGATGTCGGGCGCTAGGCGGCTAGCGCCCGGGCGCAGCGCGATCTGCGCCTCGCCCCAACTTCACTAGAGATTTAGCGGCGGCGCAAAGTCTTTGCGCGCGCTCAGCTGCGCGCGCAGATCATGACGTCATTTCCTCGTGCAACGCCCTTTGTGCGCCCCGAACCGGAACTTCAGTGGCGACGCCCCATTGTGCGCCTGGCGCCCCTAGCGACTGTTAGAGTGGAACGGTGCTCAGCCGATGCGGGGGGCGCAAATTAAAGGGCACTCCTCCTGCACTATAAAAGGCTGCCATTTCGCAGCACTCCTTCTGGAGAAACGGATCTTTGGAGAGAGACCAAGGTAGATAGCTTTCTGCTTTGGCCCAACACTCGGACAGGTACTTGTGGTGATTATTCTTTATGTTTAGTAAGAAGTATTGTGATTGGTTGTTTGTTTCCTGCCTTGGGATATATGCTGTAATCTCATTGGTAGTTGATGTCATGTGATTTGTGGTGGCCATCTTAAATTCAGTTCTTTCCAGCCTTTAGTTGGGACTGGGTGTTGAAAGATGTGCTACAGGATTTTTAAGTTAATAAAGCCTAGATTAGAAAGGCAAATCTATTCTTTATTTCAATTTATTAACTTTATGTCAGAATGGAGCGATATCTTCAACCAGAACGATTCAATGCTGACCCTAATTCTGCAGGAGTGGATGATAAATGGAAACACTGGTATTGTACATTTAAAAACTTTTTGGGCGTGTTGGATCAAGAGTCTCTAAATAAGCTGAATATGCTGATCAACTACATTGCTCCGGATGTGTATAAGTATATTTTGGACTGTAAAACTTACGAAGTGGCTATTTCTACATTGGAAAAGATTTTTGTTAAACCAAAGAATGAGGTATTTGCACATCACCTTCTATCTGCCCGTAGGCAGCAGGTGGGAGAATCTTTGGATACTTATTTACAAGCACTTCGGTGCCTTAGTGTTAACTGTAATTATAAGGCCGTGACGGCTGAAGAATATAAGGAAGAATCGGTACGGGATGCTTTTATTAATGGATTACTGTCTAGATCAATTCGTCAGCGGTTGTTAGAAAATAAGACTTTGGATCTTAAGAGTGCTTTTGAGCAAGCTTCTACATTGGATGTGGCTCAGAGAAGTTCGGATTGTTATGCTATTTTTAATCGGCCTGTGACTGTGGTTTCGGCAGTTCCGGATGAAAAGGAATTATGTGGACTTAATAGGAGTGGTTTACTAGATTCTGAAATAGTTTCTACTTCAGTGGCTGTTGCCTCTAGGATTCAGAAGTGTTATTTTTGTGGGAACGTCCGGCACCCTTGTCTGAAGTGTCCTGCTCGGGAGGCTGTGTGTAGTAAATGCGGCAAGAGAGGTCATTACGCACGTGTGTGTAAATCATCAGGTTCAATTACCTCCTCTGTGACTATTCAGCCTTTAGGTAGGGCGTTTATTGCATCAATTTCTGCTGCATTTGCTCATGGCCTAAACAAAGCTATAGTTACGGCCCAAGTTAATGGGTTGGAAGTGAAGGCCCTTATAGATACGGGCAGTACCGAGAGTTTTATAAGTCTTCAGTTTGCAAAGGAGAAGCATTTGAAAATTTTGCCTGTTTCCTATCAGGTGTGTATGGCTCAGACGACTCTCACTTCACAAGTAGCTGGTTGTTGCCTTGTGAAATTGATTCTTCTAGGTAATACGTATACTGATATACGCCTATCTGTTTTGCCTAATCTCTGTGCGGATATTTTGATTGGTCATGATGTGCTTCAGTTACACGAGTCTCTCAGTCTTTCATTTGGAGGGACTAAGCCACCTTTATCTATTTGTGGATTAACCTCTTTATCCATTTCTCCATTATCACTTTTTTCCAATTTGATGCCGGATTGTAAGCCAATTGCTACCAAGTCAAGAAGGTATAGCAGTCAGGATAGAGAATTTATTAATTCTGAAGTTCAACGTCTCTTATTGGAAGGAATCATTGAACCTAGTTGTTCGCCTTGGCAGGCACAGGTAGTTGTCACAACTAACGAGAGACATAAGAAACGAATGGTGATAGACTATTCCCAAACTATTAATAGGTATACTCAATTAGATGCGTACCCTTTGCCTAAGATTGATGAGCTTATCAATAAAGTATCTCAGTATAAGGTTTTTAGCACTATTGACCTAAAGAGTGCTTATCATCAGATTCCTATTGTTAAGAAGGATCAACCATATACGGCCTTTGAGGCTGGTGGAAAGCTGTATCAGTTTTGCCGAATACCATTTGGTGTTACTAATGGTGTTGCTTGTTTTCAACGGGCAATGGATGCTTTTATAAGTGATAACTCTCTCTCTGACACCTTTTCATACTTAGATGACATCACGGTGTGTGGCAAATCAAGGGTGGAGCATGATTCTAATTTAGAAAGATTCCTTCAAGCTGCAGAAAAAGTTGGTTTAACTTTCAATAAAGAGAAGTGTACCTTTTCGACCACTGAGGTAAATCTACTGGGGTACATTATCTCAGGAAACAAGATTAAACCAGACCCAGAACGTCTGCGACCATTGATTGATTTACCTTGTCCTACTAATTCTAAGGCTTTGCAACGAGTTGTTGGACTGTTTTCTTACTATTCTAATTGGATTGCAAATTTTTCACAGAAGATCCGGCCTCTTATTCGGGTTACGACATATCCTCTATCATGGGAGGCCAGGACGTGTTTTGATAATTTTAAAAAGGATATCCTTGGAGCAGTTGTGCATTCTATTGATGAGCAGGTTCCTTTTGTGATTGAGACGGACGCTTCTGATTTTGCAATTGGGGCTACTCTGAACCAAAATGGAAGACCTGTGGCCTTTTTCTCACGTACCTTGAACAATAGTGAAAAAAGGCATTCTTCAATAGAGAAAGAGGCGTATGCAATAATAGAAGCACTGCGTAAATGGAGACATTATTTATCGGGGCGACATTTTACATTGGTAACTGATCAAAAGTCTGTGTCCTTTATGTTTGATGTCAAACATTTTGGAAAGATTAAGAATGATAAAATAATGAGGTGGAGGATTGAGTTGGCATGTTACCATTTTGATATCGTTTATCGTCCGGGGAAGGATAATGTTGCTGCTGATGCGCTGTCGAGGGCTTATTGTTCTGTGATTCACGGAGATATGCTTATTAATCTTCACAATGCCTTATGCCATCATGGGGTTATGAGGATGATACACTTCGTACGCAGTAAGAATTTGCCCTTTTCAGTTGAAGACGTCAAGCGGATGACTTCATCATGTTCTATCTGTGCTCGGTGTAAACCGAATTTCTTTAAGCCTCAACGAGCTCATCTTATAAAGGCTACTTCTCCTTTTGAACATTTGAGCGTCGATTTTAAGGGGCCTCTTCCTTCAACTACTCAAAACCGATATATATTTACTGTTGTGGATGAGTTTTCAAGGTTCCCTTTTGCTTTTCCTTGCACAGATGTATCAGCTGCTACCGTTATCAAATGTCTGACTCAACTTTTTGTCATCTTTGGGATGCCTGCGTATATCCATTCGGATCAGGGAAGTTCTTTTATGTCTTCCCAGTTGAAGGAATACCTTCAGAGTCAGGGAATTTCTACTAGAAGATCTACCCCGTATAATCCCCAGGGTAATGGACAGTGCGAACGATACAATGGGGTGATCTGGAAGGCAGTTATGTTGGCTTTGACATCCCGGAACCTTAAGAATACACAGTGGGAAATGGTACTGCCTGATGCCCTGCATTCCATTAGATCATTGCTTTCAGCGGCTACTAATGTGACCCCCCATGAAAGGCTCTTTAACTATCCGCGGAGATCTACTACGGGATATTCGGTACCTTCATGGCTTACTATGCAGGGACCTGTGCTGCTTCGACGCCATGTTAGATTGTCAAAATATGATCCTTTAGTGGAGGAGGTGGAGCTGTTGGAGGCAAATTCCCAATATGCTCATATTCGATTCCAAGATGTGAAAGTACTGTTTCAATTAAAGACTTGGCTCCTTGTGGTGGCCAGCCCTCTTCTGAGGATATTAACAATAGTCATGATTCAGATAATGTGGATGCTGTTACAGATACTACAAATATTTCCAATCCGACTGCAGATAATTATACTTCTATTAGTCAGCCCTCAATGGATGTTCATGACCGTCCCAGTTTACCTCCTGATGGGATTTCTAATCCGGAAACCGTTGAAAATCAGGATATGGATAGCCTTCCTGCAGAAGATACTTCTGTGTCTCCTGGTGTGGGAGGGCAAGGAATTTCACCAAGGTTAAGAAGGTTGACACGAACAAGATATCCGGTCGACCGATTGAAAATGGACTTTTAAATTGATAGTAATGTTTTAAAATTGTTGAAATATTATATTATTGTTTTAGTTGAGAGATACTTAATACTTATGTGCAATGTTACTATTTGTTGTTGCTCACTTAGTATTGTGTCATGTTGAATAGTTTTATTTTGTCTGTGCATAGTTTTAGTTGTAAATAATTAATTATAAATTGTAAAGGTTATTTAGGTTGGAGTATATTTTAAAAGGAGGGGTGAATGTGGTGATTATTCTTTATGTTTAGTAAGAAGTATTGTGATTGGTTGTTTGTTTCCTGCCTTGGGATATATGCTGTAATCTCATTGGTAGTTGATGTCATGTGATTTGTGGTGGCCATCTTAAATTCAGTTCTTTCCAGCCTTTAGTTGGGACTGGGTGTTGAAAGATGTGCTACAGGATTTTTAAGTTAACAAAGCCTAGATTAGAAAGGCAAATCTATTCTTTATTTCAGTACTTCTGGCTTCAGGCCACAGCTTTCCACTAGTCTTTGCCTTCATTGACATCTCATTGTTTGCCAGCATATTATGGGGGCTGCAATGGGTGTCAACGCTGGCTTTCTCAATTACATCCAAAGGGCTCACAGACGCCATGAGAGAGTGGCAGCCCTGGCTAGACGGAGAGGGGGCAACAGGCGTCGGCAAAGGAGGCCTTACCCACCCAGGGTATACCACCAGCAGTTCTCCTATCTCAACATGTCTGAGGAGCAGTGTGTTCGGAGGCTGCGATTCAGAAGGGACGTGGTCACAGAGACCTGCCAGCTGCTTGGCGGTGATCTGCAGCCACAGCTGAGGAGCAGGACGTCTCTGTCAGTGGCAGTGAAGGTGACGGTGGCTCTCAACTTCTATGCCAGCGGCTCCTTCCAATCCGCTGCTGGGGACATTGCCAACATCTCCCAGTTCGCCGTGCATTGCTGCATCCGCCAGGTGACCAATGCCCTTTTCCAAAGGAGACGTCAGTTCATCTCCTTCTCCATGGCCCTTGCCAAGCAGCAACAGCGTGCAATGGGCTTTGCAGCATTCGCGGGCTTCCCCATGGTGCAGGGCGCCATTGACTGCACGCATGTGGCTTTGCGGGCACCTCTGGAGAATGCTGAGGATTACCGCAACCGGAAGGGCTACCATTCGCTGAACGTCCAGCTGGTGTGTGACCACAGGCAGCTCATCCTAGCTGTCAATGCCCGCTTTCCAGGCAGCAGCCACGATGCCTTCATCCTGCGACAGACTTCTGTGGCAGACATGTTCCAGGCACAGCCTCACCCACGAGGATGGCTTATCGGGGACAAAGGCTATCCTTTGTGTACCTGGCTGATGACCCCGCTCCGTGCGCCCAGCACCCCTGCTGAAGAGGCATACAACGAGAGCCATCAAGTGACCAGGAACATCATCGAACAAACAATCGGCGTCCTGAAGCAACGGTTCCGCTGTCTGGATCGTTCCGGTGGAGCCCTACAATATTCGCCGGAGCGAGTCTCCCATTTCGTGGTCGTTTGCTGCATGCTGCACAACCTGGCTATCCGCAGGACTCAGCCACTGCCACCAGAGATTGGAGGACCACCTCAGGAGGAGGAGGAGGAGGAGGAGGACCAGCACAAGAGGGAGGCAGAAAGTGCAAGGGCCGCCCGTCGCCGGCTTATTGAACGTCGGTTCCAGGCCCCCTCTCAGGCAATGGCTTGTGCCAATGTCAGCAGATGAATGTAGCCACTCCACAAGCCCTCAGCCGAGCAGGGCAACCAGGACTTAACCAAAAAACCATGCACAGTGCAGTTTAACAACAATAATTTATTGCAAACCTCTGCCCTTCCCACATTACATGCTCATGTGGAGAAGCCCCCTCCAAAAACACAAAACTACCAGTCTTGGCCTTACAAAAAGAAAGAAAGACACCAGTCTCGGCCTTACAAAAACACAACAGGCATTTGAGCATACCTTCTACTTTTTGCCCTGCAAGGGCGATGCCTTTCGCATCCTTGCCTGGCCCCTGCCCGCCCTGCAGCTCCTCCTCAATGGGAGCCCAGTGGCTGCAGCAAGGCTGGGGGAAGGCTGCTGAGGGGCAGATGGCGTGACGGCAGATGCCCTTGGGGGTCGGCCTGCACCAGCTCTGGCCTTGGAGTGGCCGGCTGCTGACTGCTCCAACTCTGGCTGGGCGGCAGCAGTCTGCCCAGCGGCTCGTGACAGCTGCAATGGCGGAGTGGCAGTGTCGGCTGCAGGAATGGTGCCAACCTGGCAGATCGCAGGTGCTCGCTGGTCGCCTGATACAGTGGCACTCGCACGGGCCAGCACTGCAGCATGCGCAGCAAACAGCTGAAGGACAGACTGCTGGGCTGCTGCTGCGCGGCGGGTGCCCTGGCGATGCCTGGCTGATCCAGCGAGGGTGGCAGCAGTTAGTGCCCGTGTGGCCCTGGTCTGTGTCTGCATGACACCAGCCAGTGAATGGACGGCACGACTGAGCACTTGGCTAGAAGCCGACTGTGCTGCCGCGAAGTCCTGCAGACTCCTGGCCTGTGCTGCACTGAATTGTTCCAGACTCCTGGCCTGTGCTGCACTGAATTGTTGCAGACTCCTGGCCTGTGCTGCTCCAAATTGCTGCACACTCCTTGACAAAGACTCAGTGGAGTCAGGCATCCTTGCCACTGCAGCCATGAGCTCAGTGTGCCTGCGCTCAGCCTGGACGGCCATTTCCTCTAGGAGGCGCACCTCCTCTGCGCTGACCGTCGCAGGACTGGAGGCCGCACTCACCCTCTGGGGAGAAGTCCGCTGAGCTTCCCCACCCCTCCCACGTTGCTGCAGGCCACTGGGCCCCGGAGCTTCACTCTCCTCCGACCCTTCCCCCCGGCTCCCCTCCAGGGAAGACGTGTCCCCTACATCGCCATGGGCTGGCGCGGCTGAGGGTGGCACTGATGGGCCGGCTTCCTCTTCCTCCTCCTCGTCTTCCGAAGGGCTGACAGTGGCAGCTTGAGGGCCCGCCTCCTCACCTGGCGATTCACCATCTGAAAGCAGGAAGGCACAAGAGTAGCTTTAGAGTGAGGACAGGGCGGCAGCGAGGGAGGCATGAGTGCTGCCATTCACCGCATTGGTCGGACAGTGGCAAAGGATGGTGATCTCATGCGCAAGTGGAACGAGAGAGGTCCAAAAGGTGATGCCCTTACCATTGGTGCCCAGAACAGGGTCGGCATCTCCACTGGCGACGGGGCAATCAGCCGGCCTGCCATAATGCGCTCCACACGCTGGTCGAGGTCGGAGAGCTCTTTGAGGTCAGAACGGCCTCCCCCGGTCTCAGTTCGGTTGCGCCGGTTGTGCGCCACCTTGGCCTGCAAGAGAAAGGACGGCCTCTAAGTACAGTGTGTAGCCCTGATCTTGTCTGCACTGCCTCCCATGGTCGAATAGCTTGTACAGTGTGTAGCCCTGATCTTGTCTGCACTGCCTCCCATGGTCGAATAGCTTGAACAGTGTGTAGCCCTGATCTTGTCTGCACTGCCTCCCATGGTCGAAGAGCTTGTACAGTGTGTAGCCCTGATCTTGTCTGCACTGCCTCCCATGGTCGAAGAGTTTGAACAGTGTGTAGCCCTGATCTTGTCTGCACTGCCTCCCATGATCGAAGAGCTTGTACAGTGTGTAAAGTGCTGAATGTGCAAGTGATTTTCATGCCAGTCCCATAGCTGCTGGATGAGGGCTGGCCATTAGGGCTTTCAGGTCCCTTTGCCCATAAAGTGAGGTGCACATGCAAGGATGAGGAGGACACTGGAAAGGGTACTCCCCCTGACAACCCGAGTGAGGTCGTTGAACTTCTTCCGGCATTGCACAGGAGTCCTGGCAACCACGCTGTTGGAAGACACCCTGTTGGACAACTCCCTCCAGGCTTTCCGGTAGGCGCTGGACAGCGGCCTCTTGCCACCTTCTGGAAACAGAACATGGCGCCTGCGCTCCACTCTGCCAACCAGCAGCCTCAGGTCACCGTCGCTGAAGCGCTGCGCTCTCTCCCTGGCCTTCTCCATAGCCCTGGGCGTTGTGCAGGTGAAGCTGAAGTGGTCAGGCCTAGGTTGAGGGCTGCAGTGTGCAGGGCGTGGCAGGCAAACAAATCCACCCTCCCCCTTTAAGAGCTGACCGGCGCCAGAGTGTCTGCCGTCAATCAAGAACTCGCCGCACCGGCGCTGCGCCCGGCCTCGGGGGTATCGCTCAGCACCGCCGGCTTAGCGCCTAAAGATAGTCGTGCATCGCCTGTTTTAGCGCAGCAGCAACCTCTTGGGGCGATGCGACTGAATATCGGCGAAGGGGGCGTGACTTTGCGCCGGGCGCAAACTTTAGCGGCCGCCTGACTTTAGCGCCCCAAAAGTGGCTATACTGAATTTCTAGGCCTTGCTCTTTAAAGGGGCACTGTGTTCATGAAAAGTATATACCAAACTTTTATTCAATTGTGTACAAATAATTGATGCAACAACGTGAATTGTATTGGAGCGCATGATTGCATCACTTGCTGTGACTTCATCATAACCTCAGGATCTAAAATGATGCAGCATTCCGATGGCTCATTTATATTCCCAAGCAATAAAAAATAACAGTGCTTCTTTAAATCTGAATCGATCCAAATGGCCAAATCAAAACAAATACATATCGAGTGTAATCACAGTTCTTCACAACCATTTGATTTTTAAAAGCAATTTCTATATGCTTTGGGCCAAAATGATGCGACAGGGAAGTAATACTCCCTCTACACTGAACACACCCTGCTCATACATCAGTGGTTTCTCATCTCCTTTGCATCTTTGAAACTACCCAAACACGACACTGCTCTAGTAAACGATTAATTTCAGTTTGTGGAAGGAAGAATTGATGCTGCTGGCAGTTTGAAACCTTCCAATGCAGTGGATTTCCATTTGTCAAGTGCAGTACAACGAAATATTTTACTTAAGATGATTTACTTTGATTGGCAAATTGCCCACTGATCCATCCGTTTCCTTTGTGTTGTTGCCACAGTACATTGTAACAGAAAGTTATATCCCTGTATGAAGCAAAATGGCTAACTGATTTTGCTTTGCACCAGCAGGGCGCAGGTATATTGCTATTGTGCAGGTTTCTTCATGAGAAACTAATGTTATATTGGAGAAGAATATGTGAAAGCAATCAGGCTGGTTCGACCATGGAATAAAATTTTCCACAGGAAACTCTGAAATGTTTAAAAATCAACAAAGTTATGTGTTTATTGTGAATTTAATAGACAAGAGACCTTGGGCTAGAAATTCGGTTGGTAGCGCCAACGATTAGTGCCTAAAGAGGCCGAGAAGTGGGGCGCTAGCCAATTTCTGGGTGGGCGCAGGGCGCCTAGCGCCTCGCCCCATATTGAGCATGCATTTAGCGCTGGCGCTAAATCTTAGCACCCGCTCATGGGCGCAGGCAGATTATGATGTCATTTGAGTGTGCAACGCCTTTTGGGCGCCCCGGACCAGAAATTCAGTGGCGCCCCCCTCGGTAGCGCCTGGCGCTATTAGTGACAGCTTACAGGGAACTTTACCCAATCGCTCTCGGCCTGGGGGGGCGTTATTTAAAGGGGACTGGTGTGGTTTAAAAACGGCAGCCATTTCTGGAGCACAACTTCCTCGAGAGCTACAAAGAGTTGCTGAGCTGCACACTGAGAGCCATTTGACCATTGAGCCAGCGCAGGCAGACGATCTTCAGCCTTCTGACCATCACCTTGCTGTTGGTGAGCCTTAACAACGGGGAACCTTCCTGTGGGCGCTTATTATGGGGGCTGCATTGGAGGGGAACGTCCTGCTGCTGAATGATCTGGAAAGGGCACTGAGACGCTGGGAGAGGGGGCGGGCATGGCCAGATGGAGGAGGGCCAACAGACGTCGCCACAGCACTGGCAGGGTTTTCCGACAGCAGTTTTCCTACATGAACATGTCGGAGGAGCAGTGCGTCAGAAGGCTGCGATTTAGAAAGGAGGTGGTGACTGAGCTGTGCCAGCTGTTTCAGCCAGATCTGCAGCCTCAGATAAGGTGCAGGACATCTCTGTTGGTGGCTGAGAAGATGCCTGCTGGCCTGAACGCGAGCGGCTCTTCTCAGGCTACACATCAGAGGCTGATCAGAAGTAGCTTCTAGGCCCCTCTCACGGAATGCTTGCTGCCATTCCAAGAACAGGAATGGAACCGGTCTGATACCCCCAAGCCTGTGAAGGGCAAGATGCATATAAATAGCAGGCATGGCCATTGTAAATGAAGAAAGTGTTTCATTACACAAAATGTGATTCCTTCAAACATGAGAAAGCTATGGCAACAGAAAGCAAAACTAATACACTGACACATAACTGGCTCTCACACCCGGGAGACTTTCCAAAACATAAATCACATTCCGACCATCTTCCTTGGCCTTGATTCCACTGCGCCAACCAAAGCATCCAATGCCCCATCAGTGAGGCGTTCCGCCCTCTGCCTCACCCTTTCCATGTCTTGCTAGGCTGGTGCGCCACAGGTAGGCTCCCACCGCTTTGAAGGCCTACAAGGCAGTGAGTGTGTCTGGTGATGCCAATTGACCTGCCCCTTTAAGAGCTGGCCGGCGCCAGTGTGTCTCAGGGAAAGTGATTATTGACAGCACCTGCGCTGCGCCCCACCGCCGTGAAATTGGGTTGCGCCGCCGAGTTAGCGCCTTAAGAGTCTCGTGCAGCACCTGATTTAGCGCCGCAATCACCCTCAGCGGTGCAACGACCGAATATCGCGCCAGGTGGCGCTAAATCGCGACTGGCGCTAGGCTTTGCGCTTCGCCAGAACCTGCGCCCCAAACGGGGCTATACCCAATTTCTCCCCCCTTGTGCTAAAACCCAGAATAAACGCATGCCTTTCATGTCACTATTACCATGCGCCTTTGAGTATGTGTTTACATATACAGTATATGTACTATTTACATGTATGACTGATTTCCTCCAATTCTCCACAAGCTTTACAAGTGCAAAAGGAGTAATTATAAAGAATTAAAGTATGAAAGCTCATTTATTTAGAAAGGTAGTATTTCCTATTTATGATAATAGTCCCATTGTGGATTGCTTAAACCTTTCCAGTGAGATATTTACACTACATGGATTTGAGGAGATTAACAATTAACATTTATAATGTTAACAAGAGGGGGCAGGCTATAAAACCACACACTTTACAGAATAGCGCCCTGATTATTATACACGTATTTGAATCAGCTTCAATAGTAATGTATTAGGAAAATTATAACAATGAGTAGAAGCCGGGGAGTGAATGGGCATGCAAGACTGAGGCAAGGCAGAGAATAAAGGAATAAAAACATAGAAACATAGAAGATAGCAGCAGGAGTAGGCCATTCGGCCTCTCGCGCCTGCTCCGCCATTCAATGAGATCATGGCTGATCATCCAAATTCAGTACCCTGTCCCTGCTTTCTCCCCATATCCCTTGATCCCTTTAGCCTTAAGAAATATATCTAACTCCTTCTTGAATATATTTAAGGAATTGGCCTCAACTGCCTTCTGTGGTAGAGAATTCCACAGGTTCACCACTCTCTGGGTGAAGAAATTCCTCCTCATCTCAGTCCTAAATGGCTTACCCCTTATCCTTAGACTGTGACCCCTGGTTCTGGACTCCCCCGCCATCAGGAACATCCTACTTGCATCTAGTCTGTCTAATCCTGTTAGAATTTTATGGGGGAGAAATTGGGTGGAGCCGCAAACGGGGCGCCAAGCTCGCCTGGGCGCCAGATTTTGCGCTGCGATCGGAGCAGCAGCGATCGCCGGAAATTCAGCTTGAGCGCCCCAAGAGGGACACGGGGCGAGGCTCGAGGCACTCCGCGTCCCTCTTAGGGCGCTGAAATTGAATATCGCAGCGCAACAGGAGGCCGGGGACGGAGGTGCTGGCAGGCGGCCACCGAAAAAAAACAGCCGCCCCGCACCTCCACCTTAATTTGCGCCACTGCCGCCACAGGTAGGCCCCGTGAACCGGGCGCGATTAGCGAGCGGCGCTACAGAGGCAGTCGCTGCCAAATATCGCGATCGGGGCGGTAGCGGGGCGCTGCGCACACCGATGACGTCATCGGTGGTGGCGCAGCGCAACAGGCTAACGCCGCCATTAGCACCCCAGCTAAATATCGTGGGAGGCGTGGCCAGTGGCGCTAAAGCCACTGAGTGCCCTCATTAGGCGCAAACTGGTGGCGCAGCGCACCGAATTTCTCCCCCTATATGTTTCAATGAGATCCCCTCTCATTCTTCTAAACTCCAGTGAGTATAAGCCTTAATCGACTCAATCTCTCTTCATACGTCATTCCTGCCATCCCAGGTATCAGTCTGGTGAATCTTCGCTGCATTCCCTCCATGGCAAGAACATCCTTCCTCAGATAAGGCGACCAAAACTGCACACAATACTCAAGGTGTGGTCTCACCAAGGCCCTGTACAACTGCAACAAGACATCCTTGCTCCTGTACTCGAATCCTCTCGCTATGAAGGCCAACATACCATTTGCCTTCTTAACCGCCTGCTGAACTAGCATGCTTACATTCAGCGACTGGTACACAAGGACACCCAGGTCTCATTGCACGTCCCCTTTTCCCAATCTGTTGCCGTTCAGATAATAGTCTGCCTTCCTGTTTTTGCCACCAAAGTGGATAACCTCGCATTTATCCACATTATACTGCACTGATGCTTGGGTCTGAGAGCAGGAAGGGCTGAGACTGCAGCCATGTCGGAGAGGAGGAACAGTGGAGTGTGTGGTCTAAGGCCAGTGTCAGGCCAAGCAGGAAAGTTGCAGGTAAGGTTGCTAAGTGATGCACTTGCTTTTCTGTGCATGCATATGCCTCCAGTCTCCTGTGCATGCTCACATAGTAGTCATGTCAGATCTGAGACTCCCATCACAAAAATCAAATGGAAAATAATAAAAATGGCCATTGGAAAAAAGAAACCTCAATACAAATATAGGCCCAGAATTTCTTGGAGACTTGTGCCATTGGAAAAGCGTGTCTGCAGGGTTGGGTTTGTTTTACACCATAAACGTCCCAGGGTATTATGGTGCAAGTGAATTGCGGAATTATTCCCACTGTGTCGTAATATCCTGGGACTTTTGCTCTGCTCCACCAATACCCTTATTCCACCCCTCCCCAATCAAGTCAATGGCGATCACGAATAATCTGGACTTACACCAGTTTTTTTGCCACAGCCACTTAGACTGAAAAATAATGGTGCAGGTGAATTGATTAAAGTAAATTAAAATGACCATATACCAATATGTTATATATTTAGCAACTTAAGTGGAGTGGATTGTATATTTTGTGATTTGTATGTAATATTCTAAAATGTATTTCTGTTCCTGTCTAATCCTCTTAACATCCCAGCTGCAGCTTCTGACCCAGAATTAATTGGGCTTTTGTCTGACCATGCACCTATTCTGATGAAGTGTCACATCCAAAAAGTTAACCTATCTATTACTCTTTCAAATACTGATCAGTGTACATGTGCATTCAAGCATTTTCTGTTTTCATTTCAGATTTTCAACATTTGTATCGTTTGTTTCTTCATACCTCTACTACTGTTGAGATTTGTAAACACTTGCAGTGATTCAGAGCTATCATTAATTTGCTATTACAACCCCTGGTCACAGTGTCATTCACAGTAAATAGTTCACACCATACATCTGGTACTCTGAACCTCCTTTCCCCCTCACTAATGCATGGTTATTGACATTACTGATTGTTTGTGGTTCTAGACAGAACAAATCTACATTGCATTCATTATTTTCTGTTTCAGGCATGAGCTCATTAGAGTTTCATATTTATGTGGAAGTTACACATTTTCTTTTTAATGGGCATTTCCCAATGGTCAGCTTTGGGCTTTTTCTGTCAACGAGCATAATTTTAAACTCCTTGTAATTGAAGAATTTGTGGTTTAATTTTTATTTATGCTTGCTGTATTGTCCTATAAAGGGCACTAAGTGGTTCTATGTGGACATGTGTTTTGTATAGAGTAAATGTAGATAAAAAATGCAGACTAATTAATTATATGATATATATATTTAAAAAGTCATTTTCTTCCTGCCAACTGTAGTTCTTACAGTAAGAAAGGACCAGCTGTTATAAAGAATATTAATATTTTCAAATTCCCTTGTTTACTTGTCCTCCTGTTCATCTTTTTCTGAATATATTTCTTTTACTAGTGAGTGGATAAATTATTGAACAAATTTCAGTTACATTTACCTCATGGTAAAAAATATCTTTGCGCCACATTCCATGACACCACCTTCATTTACGGTGATGTTTCTCATTTCCACTAGACATGAAGCTTGGGGCAGCACTCACATGGGTTGGTGTGACAACAGAATAAAGCACTCCTGTACGGGGAAGCATAACACTTAAACATAACACTTAAAGAGAAAACAAGGATTTCACAAATATGCTATTTCTTGATCCCAACAGGTCAGGTATCTAATATATGAATATATTTTTATTTAAAATAATTTGGCATTTTTAGCTGCAGGAGGATGGCACACCACCTGACTTTCTTCTTGTTGCATCTTTGGTACTCCAACACACCCAGAGAAATAGACTTCGGCCCAATATTTATTTTATTCATTCACAGGATATGGGCATCGCTGGCAAGGCCAGCATTTATTGCCATCCCTAATTGCCCTTGAGAATGTGGTGGTGAGCCACCTTCTTGAACCACTGCAGTCCGTGTGGTGAAGGTACTCCCACAGTGCTGTTAGGGAGGGAGTTCCAGGATTTTGACCCAGCGCCGATGAAGGAACAGCGACATATTTCCAAGTCAGAATGATGTGTGACTTGGAGGAGAACTTGGAGATGGTGGCGTTCGCAGGCGCCTGCTGCCCTTGCCCTTCTAAGTGGTAGAGGTCGCGGGTTTGGGAGGTGCTGTCGAAGAAGCCTTGGCAAGTTGCTGCAGTGCATCTTGTAGATGGTACACGCTGTATGATGTAACTTAAGATTAATAGAGACAACGTCAGCAATTGAGGGAATCTCAATCTGAATGCAGCACTTTAACTCAGCTAACTCACACACTGTTGTACGAGTCCTCCTCTCAACCGTACAAAAATAGTTTGGGCCACTTCTGTTCAGGGTTCCTCCACCCCCAAACTACCCCATTCCTGAAACCTTTTTATACCTCGCCACCCCTCCCCCCACTCCCTGGACGACTTCCTTTGCTGCTGGCCAGGCGGCCTCTGAGCCACCTGATACTGCGCCAACCCGAACCCTACAAGGTGCCCCTGGAACTGGATGCCCATTTGGCAACTTTTCGGCTCCATTTAAGATGGACCAGGACTTCCACTGTACTACCGAAGAATCTGCTTGTGCGTTCTGCCAGCCCACCACTGGGGAAGTTAAAGTTCCTCCTTGGCAGTCTAACGGGTGACTTCAAAAGTCATTTTCTCCGCTGTGAAGCGCTTCGGGGCGTCTTGAGGATGTGAAAGGTGCTATATAAATGCAAGTTCTTCTTTCTTTCAATCATCTCCAAATCCAAGTGTACAGGGAGCAACTGATAACAATTTGGGGATTAAAACTAATGATGAGAGCCGTTGTCTAAACATTACTGATGCTGGCTTTTTCACACATATATTAATTCATGCTTGATCTTCCTCGCCTTCTCCTAAAGCGTCTTCATTTTGAAACAGTCTTATTCTTTGTACTTTTGTGCAAAATCGTTGTTATTTATTCCTCCTCCATTACAGCTTCATGCAGCTCTTGTCCTACTGAAAGGACAGGAAGCCGACCTGTTTTGGCCTATGCTGTAAATTACTTTCTGATTTTCCTTGTGTTCTTGTTTGTGTCTCCGCTCGACAACCCCGCAGTGATTGGGAACTTGCAGGGTAAACAATCATAGGCATAGCCCTGCACATTCTACATCTCAGGGAATTAAGATCGATATGGTACATAGCACTGTGCAGACACTCAGTAATTATGTTGTCGGCAACCAAGAAAACTGCTGACAGAGATTTTAAGTTCCATGTTTTGTACAGCTTATTTAACCCTACCCAAAAGAGTCAAGATGGTCATATGAAGTAAAGTGGCTTGCTGTTTGTTGGTTTTGTAAAGTGAATCCATTTTGGAAGGTTTGATTACTGAGAACATACTACATTACGGCAGGTAGAAACAGTAAACCATTCCCTAAGGGAATGTTCTGATGAATAGATTGACAGCTTCAAGTTGATATGGGCACAGAGGGGAGCTGCAAATGGTCCAAGACAAGCTGCAGCATTGTGTCAGTTACAGTCAAACCAATCTCACAGAAAAGGCTGACACCAATTAACTGAAAGATATGGGTTTTCAGAATCTGGATCAGAGCCCTTCTGGCTCATCTTAAGGATCACATCACTGCTAAAAGAGCATTCCAAAAGGACTTCTACTCAAAGTTTGACTATTCAGCTAATTTCTTAAGTAAATTCTAAGTCGCTTGCCTGAAAGCAAAAAAATAATAAGCCTCGGTTGGACTGGAGGTGGATGTGGTTTGTGAATAATACCTCTCCCCTGCCTATCCTTTGTACTTATTACAAATCAAATTGTGCTCACTGCATAATTGTACATGGACTTATTTTTCTTCTATAATCTCTATCATTTTGACTATTTTCAGTAGTAACTAGAATTTGAATTGAACTTTACTTTCCAGATTTTTTTGTTCTTTTGTTGGTCTATCTACATTACAATACAAAGCTTGCAATAGTTTAAAAAAAACCTCAACTAGTGTTACCTTGAAGGCAATGTCTTACTAGTGAGTAAAATGCAATTTTGTGACCCACAAATACTGTGAAACATCTGATTCCGACAGTGAAACTGTAACTTTAATCTCTTTATTTCATGTGAAATTTCACGAGCATTATTGTAGCATAGCACTTAAATTGAAAGTAGCATGTCTAGGACCACTTGGTAAGAATTTTTTAAGGCTACTTGGATTCTGTGTCCCTACAAAAGAGGCTCTATACAGGTACAGTAACGTATTTATTTTAACGTTGCCCTTGTCACAACCAAAATCAAAAATGAAAAGCCGCATGAATATGCAGTCCTGTAGTTTCGCAGAAAAGAGATACAGTAATGAAGACAGAGAAGAAGTTGTCTTGGGGTTTAAGAGAAAGAATTAGTTTACTTCTAGAAACTGGATGGCATTATGTCCACATCAATTTGCCTCCAATTTTATCTCAGATAGCATCAGCCTAGTATAGTTTGGGTTTCTTTTTATTTACCTATGTTCAGACTGGCTTGCAGCATCCCTGACAGTCATACATGACATATATATATATTCTTTTGGTCAAATAAATTGTTGCTTTATTTTCATTTTGCTATTTTTTCCAGTGACAATTCAAATTAAATTAGCGTGTAGTCCCATCTCTTGAGATGTTGTACAACAGACATGAGGAAACCACTGTGATTTATTCAGGTTGACTGAAAAGAGATGTCGCAGTTTACACGCTGTCACCTAAAGTTACGTTAAAATCTTGACGTTGTTACAGCTGAGTTTTAATCATTTGTGCTCATCATCTATTAGAGGAGAAATTGACACAAACTAATTAATTGTAACTTTCACTCCAGGATCTGCTCCCTCTTCCCAAAAATCTTTTACCGGCTTTCCCTGACAGTACAACAGCTTCCATCTGGCACTTTCTAAAAGGGCTGTGATGATTGCTTAAGGAATGAGGAGGGGAGATCTCCACTGGATGCAAAGTTGAAAACCATTTTTTTAAAACTGCATTTATAATTTTGCTAGAAATAAAATACACACAGGAGGTGTTCCTGCTCTGTTTACAATGTCACTAACACAAAGCAAGCAGAGGAAACCATTTCAGTGGCCCAACGAGAGGGCTTTTTCAGTTGGGTGCAGTGAAGTAGCACAAGTGATTTAATCCGAGCTCCAGTGCAATTGTAAAGTCCTCGATGCCTGTCATGTAAATAAAGACAAGAAAGATCAAGGTGAAAGTCACCCTGGCAGGAACCTAGTCCCTTTCAGTGCTCTATGGCAACAGATCACCAAATATAGTTTCCCATAAGATATCAACAGTGCTCCAGAAAAGGTCAGCTTCTTGGCAAAGTTGGGGCAGGTAGAAGGACACACAGGTGAGAGTAATACCATCTATCACAATGAGTTATACATTTGGAATTTATTGCTATTTCCCTCATATCTTTTATGTTTCAAAAATGTTATTGAGGAATAGCAGTTGGGCTAGCAGCGACAACGTTTCTTATTTGTCCAACTTACTTGTCATGGCCCGTTGCGTCTTTCAACACGGGGTCCGTGCCGCGATCTGGCAGCCCGTCATTCCTCTTGCATGCCGGGCCAGAGTCCAGGTAGGGCCCCGCAGAGTTGTGGGCTTGGGCCCTCCCCTTTAATGAAGGGAGGGGCCCTTCCATGCGCCAGCGCTACGTGGATCAGTGCTTAGTGCTGCAGAACGCATCGCCCCGATATTCGGGGTTAGCGCTCTAAGGAGGAAGTGGAGCACTTGAATTAATGCTCCACCTCCTTGGGGTGCTAAAACCGAAGTTAGCGACCGCCGGCGCTATTTTTCACCGGGTGCTAAATTTAGCGCCCAGGCGATGTTAGCGACCCAAAATGGTCGCTAATGAATTTTCCCCAGGCTTAATTTGATAAGATTTTTCTGTTAATGTTTATCCCTCAATTAACATAACAAAAAACAGATTATCTAGTCATTATCACATTGCTGTTTGTGGGAGCTTGCTGTGCGCAAATTGGCTGCCACATTTCCTACAACAGTGACTACACTCCAAAAGTACTGTATTAGCTGTAAAGCACTTTAGGATGTCCGGTGGTCGTGAAAGGAGCAATATAAATGCAAGTCTTTTGTTCTTTCTTTAATTTTGGGCGAATAGGAAATAGGATTCAAATAAATTCATAATTTAGCTCATGCCTGTCACTATAAATTACATGATTTTTGGGCACTTTGGTTTTTTGGAAATCACACACTTTTAACCATGTGCAACAGCTTACACAATGCTCACAGTGGAGTGGCTGGTCCAGCCTGTGTTGTAGACAGGATTATCAATAAAAAGTAAAACCAAAATGCACAGAGCCACTTTTGATAAATGTTTAGTTAAGTGAGGGAGTGATTCGCTTTGGAGCCCATAAAATTAAACTATTCACAACGCCCAGTCCTGATATTGCTTCAATGCATGTTGACTCTCCCAAGATCAGCAGAGTGAACAGACACTTTTTTTTTACCTGTCAGATCAGGGAACATGAATGCATACTTGTCTACAATAACTGCAGATATTGGACAAAGACATCAATCCTCTGATTGACTAATCTGCCAAAAACACTGTAAATATAGACACATGCTCATGACTACATCAGCATAGAGACCCATTACTAGACTGCCAAGGAACCAGATGCCCTCTCTCTACCAGACCACAAGATCTAAGAAATACAAAGAAGAAAGTGGCTCCATCTACAGATGGCAGTTGCTCAACTGTCAACTGCCTTGACAGCAGCTATCTTATAGCAAGCTGTGGGAAATGGCTGTATAGTGTCTCTTTCAAGCATTTTCAAAAGGCCGGCACATCTGGACCAAGTTTGCTTACTTCAGGAAATTAACCTGAATCTGTTCAGTTAGGGTTACTTTGGGTTTGAACTTCAGTTTGGCATGCAATGCTACCACTGATATGTTTTTTTTGAATCATGTCTATTTTTTGTGTATGTTTCATTTGTTACTATTAAACTGTTACTGACTAAAGGGTCATTATCTTTCGGGTACCTGCACACATCTAAGGGGTAATATTAGATTAACTAACTAGGTATTCACTCCTTTTTAATTTTAAGCATATCTATCCATCAATTATTTTCCACTTCCACACATTGGTATTTGTGGCATGGAGAGACAACTGCTGGCTTATGAATCCAATTAACTTCAACATGTACTACGGAACATAATTTTGTACAAGACAAAAGGGAGGATTGGAACATGCAGTTATGAGGAGCAATGGCCTCACAACAAGAGGCAATCCTACTTAGTGCAGTAAAGAAGCTGCACTGCCCAGCCCTTATTCTAAAGCTAACCAGAAGCAGCCTCCAACTAGGCACGGTGAAACCAGTCCCATTACCCCATCACATCAGGGCCTGGATAAGAAGAGCAAGAAAAGCGGAAGGAGAGACCTTCTGTATCTCAGAAGAACATTCCTTCCTGAAAGCATCGTTGACTAGAGGATCACAAGAATGAACTGATCTATCAGCTAGGACTGAGATTAGACAAACAAACTATAATACAATTGACACTAAAGCGAAATACTGCGGATGCTGGAAATCTGAAATAAAAACAGAAAATGCTGGAAATACTCAGCAGGTCAGGTAGTATCGGTGGAGAGAGAAACAGAGTTAACATTTCAGGTTGATAGCCTTTCATCAGAACTGGAAAAAGTTAGAGATGTAACAGGTTTTAAGCAAGTACAGAGGCAGGGAAAGCCGGTGGGGGTGGGAGAGGGGGTGTGGGGGTGGAGGGAGGAAAAAACAAAAGGGAAGGTGTGATAGGGTGGAAGGCAGGAGAGATTAAATGACAAAAGGGATGATGGTGGAAGGCAAAGTGAGATGGTAATGGGGCAAGTAAAGAAACAAAAGATGGGAGGAGGTGTGAGTGGGAATAGTAGAATCATTGCCAACAGCTGCTGTCTGAAAAAATGGGGTCAGGGGTTAAGATCTGAAATTGTTGAACTCGATGTTGAGTCCAGAAGGCTGTAAAGTGCCTTATCGAAAGATGAGATGCTGTTCCTCGAGCTTACATTGAGCTTCATTGGAACAGTGTAGGAGGTCGAGGGCAGAGGGGTCAGAGTGGGATTGGGGTGGAGAATTAAAATGACAGGCGACTGGACGTTCAGGGTCACTCTTGCGGACTGAACGGTCTGTGTTTTTCAGCACAGGCCTTTGACCAGACACTATGCAAATCATATGTAAATACCGTTTCTGACACCAACAGCCAACAAAGCTGCTTCTTTCTAACCTGTTCGCATTTCTGAGAATCATACTTGCAAAGCGGTCACCCAATCTATACAGTAAAGCTTTCTGTTTGAAAGGGTTAAGCTTTGGGTAGGGTGTAGGAAACAGTGAGTAAAGGGAACATATCCAAACAGTCCCAATAATGACATACCCACTTACATAACTTGAAGCAGTCTGGTTTCTAACAGTTTTGGTTTCTAATGTTAATGGCTATATGTCATTTTTGGGACTGCTTGGATCAGTTGTTTTTGCTCACTCTTTCCTATAGCTCACTCCCTAGGTCACCCTCATTAAATAAAAAAACCCACAATAACGCAGAAACACATGAGCAAAAGACTTTGGAATCACCTTCATCACCACCGCAGCAATGAACCAGACAGGATACGTGCCTGCTTTAACAACATAATCTCACACAAGATTTGGCAGAGAAAACAACAAACAGAAGGCCCTGGGTTAGATTAAATATTGTGTAAAGACTGGGCTAATCCCAGTGTGATGAACTGATAGACAAGTGTGTTTTTCAGCACAGGCCTTTGACCAGACACTATGCAAATCATATGTAAATACCGTTTTTGACACCAACAGCCAACACAGCTGTTACCTTCTAACCTGTTTGTAAGACACCTCTGAGAACCATACTGCAACTCCCTTTAAAAATTACATTTCTTTGAAGGTTTATTCTTTGGATTTCTATCCCTTTGAAAGCAAGAGTACATTGTTTAAATTAGAATTTATATTTATAAAAAAAAGTTGGCTGGGGCAGCACCCCCAACATATCAATCGTAATACAACCAATGGGGGTCAATTTAATATTTATCGCCAGGCAAAAAATGGGTGGTAGTGAATTGGCAGCATGTTTTACACCTGCCAATTCTGGTTGCCGATTCGCCATCACCCGTTTTTCGCTTGGTGATAAAAATTAAAATGACCTCCAATGTGAGAGGTTTTACTCTGTTACACAATATAGAATAATTTAATTACTAAAATAAAATGAGCTTTCTTAATGTAGCAACAGCCACAATGCTGCTAAATGGAATACTGTGTTTCAGGAAATGCAATAATGAACATTACATAGATGATGATAGGAGCAGGAGTAGGCCATTTGGCCCCTCGAGCCTGCTCCGCCATTAAATGAGATCATGGCTGATCATCCAAATTCAGTACCCTGTCCCTGCTTTCTCCTCATATCCCTTGATCCCTTTAGCCTTAAGAAATATATCTAACTCCTTCTTGAATATATTTAATGAATTAGCCTCAACTGCGGTGGTAGAGAATTCTACAGGTTCACCACTCTCTGGGTGAAGAAATTCCTCCTCATCTCAGTCCTAAATGGCTTACCTCTTATCCTTAGACTGTAACCCCTGGTTCTGGACACCCCCGCCATTGGGAACATCCTTCCTGCATCTAGTCTGTCTAGTCCTGTTAGAATTTTATAAGTTTCAATGAGATCCCCTCTCATTCTTCTAAACTCCAGCGAATATAAGCCCAATTGACCCAATCTCTCCTCATACGTCATTCCTGCCATCCCAGGTATCAGTCTGGTGAATCTTCGCTGCACTACCTCCATGGCAAGAACATCCTTCCTCAGATAAGGCGACCAAAACTGCACACAATGCTCAAGGTGTGGTCTCACCAAGGCCCTGTACAACTGCAGCAAAACATCCTTGCTCCTGTACTCGAATCCTCTCGCTATGAAGGCCAACATACCATTTGCCTTCTTAACTGCCTGCTGCACCTGCATGCTTACCTTCAGCGACTGGTGCACAAGGACACCCAGGTCTCGTTGCACTTCCCCTTCTCCCAATCTATTGCCATTCAGATAATAATCTGCCTTCCTGTTTTTGCCACCAAAGTGGATAACCTCGCATTTATCCACATTATACTGCATCTGCCATGCATCTGCCCAATCACCCAACCTGTCCAGATCATACTGGAGTTTCTTGGCATCCTCCTCACAGCACACACGCCCACCCAGCTTTGTGTCATCTGCAAACTTAGACATATTACATCTAGTTCCCTCATCTAGATCATTAATATATATTGTGAATAGCTAGGGTCCTAGCACCAATCACTGCGGTACCCCACTAGTCACTGCCTGTCACTCGGAGAAAGACCCGTTTATTCCAACTCTTTGCTTCCTGTCTGCCAACCAGTTCTCTATCCAAGTCAGTACCTTACCCCCAATCCCATGTGCTATAACGTTACATGCTAATCTCTTATGCGGGACCTTATTGAAAGCCTTCTGAAAGTCCAAATACACCACATCCACTGGTTCTCCCTTATCTACTCAACAGTTACATCCTCAAAAAATTCCAGTAGATTAGTCAAGCATGATTTACCTTTTGTAATTCTATGTTGACTTTGTCCAATCATGTCACTGTTTTCCAAGTGCTCTGCTATTACATCAATTATAATGGACTCTAGCATTTACCCCACTACCGATATCAGGCTTACTGGTCTCTCTACCACCTTTTTTGAATAGTTGGGTTACATTAGCTACCTTCCAATCCATGGGAACTATTGCAGAGTCAATAGAATTTTGGAAGATGACCAGCAATGCATCTACTATTTCTAGGGCCACTTCCTTAAGTACCCTAGGATATAGATTATCAGGCCCTGGGGATTTATCGGCCTTCAATCCCATCAATTTCCCTAACACCATTTCCCTACAAATACTGATTTCATTCAGTTCCTCCCTCTCATTAGACCCTATGTTCCCCAACATTTCTGGGAGGTTATTTGTGTCCTCCTTTGTGAAGACAGAACCAAAGTATGTATTGGTCTGCCATTTCTTTGTTCCCCATTATAAATTCCCCTGATTCTGACTGCAAGGCACCTACGCTTGACTTCACCAATCTTTTTCTCTTCGCATATTTATAGAAGCTTTTACAGTCAGTTTTTATGTTCCCTGCAAGCTTACTCTCATACTCTATTTTCCCCCTCTTAATTAATCCCTTTGTCCTGCTTTGCTGAATCCTAAACTGCTCCCAATCCTCAGGTTTGTTGCTTTTTCTGGCCAATTTATATGTCCTCTCCTTGGATCTTATGCTATCCCTAATTTCCCTTGTTAGCCACGGATGAGTCACCTTTTTTGTTTTATTTTTATGCCAAACTGGGATGAACAAAATCTGTAGTTCATCCATGCGATCTTTAAATGTTTGCCATTGCCTATCCACCGTCAACCTTTTAAGTAACATTCCCCAATCAATCCTAGCCAATTCGCGCCTCATACCATCGTAGTTTCCTTTATTTAAATTCAGGACCCTAGTCTCTGAGTCAAATACTTCACTCTCCATCTTAATGAAGAATTCCATCATATTATGATCGCTCCGCCCCGAGGGGCCTCGCACAAAAAGATTGCTAATTAATCCTTTCTCATTACAGAATACCCAGTCTAAGATGGCCTGATCTCTAGTTGGTTCCTCGACATATTGGTCCAGGAAACCATCCCGAATACACTCCAGGAATTCCTCCTCCACAGTATTGTTACATTAAAACTCATCCTACTGACTAAGAAATATTCAAGGAAAAGCTGAATAATAATGACCTGCAATATGGGCACAGTACAAACGACAGCAAATTGCATTTGGTAATGGGAGGATACACCCAATAAGTCGTTACTCAAGCACACACTGTTATCACATTGCCTATAAGAATACTGTAAGTGTAATTTTGCCAATTCTGCATATTCAGTATGTGTCACCCTGCAACATAATGGGAAATAATCCTCAATACACAAGTAATGGCACAAACAGAATTTTTGATAATATTTTGAGAAAGTTGAAATTCCAGCAAATGGTGTGACATCAAGTTGACAAATAGCATAATAATTTAAAAAATCTGATTGAGGGCTGCATTTTATATTTTACAGATGCTAATTGATGAAACTACAATAATTGTTACTGGTTTTGAGATTATTATAGTACGAGTAAAGTGAGAGATGGTAATAAATAATGTAGGGCTAGAGAAAGACCACAGTACCTAAACAAATGATCTAACAATGAGCAATTATTATTCTGCAAGGGGCCTTTCGCAAACTCCCCATGCTGCATTTAAAATTGTCTACTTACTCTCCCAACCGCCACTTTTCATGTTAGCACTGTGTTGTTTGATTTGTGGCACAATCCCTCAACGGACACTGTGTAGTAACATTTATAAATGTGTTCATGAAGGTTTTCACTGGTTGCTTTGCTAGTGAAATTATATATCTGTTCATAAAGAACACTGGAAATAATGACCATAAGATCTTCTTGATTGCATTTACAATGTTGTTACATATAGTGAGTACTGGAGTTGCTGATTTTACTGCAGTTAAATCAATTAATAGCTCAGAACTGATCACTAGCACCAGGACCAAATGATAATTTATCTTCACAGATGGTGCGTATTTGCATTAATTAAAGACAACAAGTAAAACAGTACAAAGATAACATCTATCAACAGTATCCTCTAGGCAGCGAAAAGCTATTTGCATTATAGCATATGTATTCTTCTACAGGGAGTGTACAACCAAGGTATGGGGAGAGCCAACACACTCCTCCAATGAAAATTGAGTTGTTACCAGAGTCAAAAGGAAGTTTAATAATAATAATTAATGGAATTTTAGAATTTGGTACAGGAGCGATGATGACTTAGAAGTCAGATAAAGGAACTGTCAGTAAAGCCCTTGTGTTGTCCCACCAGCCATGGGAGAGAAATTCCATGATGCTCATAGTGACTTGGAACACCTCAGGTTATTGCCAACAGCAACAGCATCTTTCTGATGGTTGGCCCTCAGAAACAGGCTTACTAGATATGTACACAAAAACAAGCATGAAGTCAGCACCTAGTGAAGCCACCATCATAACATAAGAACATAAGAAATAGGAGGAGTAGTAGGCCATTTGGCTCCTTGAGCCTGCTCCACCATTCAATAAGATCATGGCTGATCTTCTACCTCAACTCCACTTTCCTGCACTATCCCCATATCCCTTGATTCCCTTAATATCCAAAAATCTATCGATCTCTGTCTTGAATATACTCAACGACTGAGACTCCACAGCCCTCTGGGGCAGAGAATTCCAAAGATTCACCACCCTCTGAGTGAAGAAATTTTTCCTCACCTCAGTCCTAAATGGCCGATCCCTTATTCTGAGACTCTGACCCCTGGTTCTAGACACCCCAGCCAGGGGAAACATCCTCCCTGCATCTACCCTGTCAAGCCCTGTAAGAATTTTATATGTTTCAATGAGATCACCTCTCGTTCTTCTAAACTCAGGGAATATAGGCCTAGTCTACTCAATCTCTCCTCATAGGACAATCTCCCCATCCCAGGAACCAGTCTGGTGAACCTTCGTTGCACTTCCTCTATGGCAAGTATATCCTTCCTTAGGTAAGGCGACCAAAATTGTACACAATACTCCAGGTGTGGTCTCATCAGGGCCCTATATAATTGCATGTGACTAAGAAACTAAGCTTTCTTTTTGCAAAAAGCAAATTCAGGATGATACAAAGCATGTAATATCACAACAGATTTGGACTGCATGATCTTTAATGATTCAAACATCAGCTTTAATTTTATTTAAGAAAACAGCTGCTATTGCACATCTGTGCACAGTGTCACTGAAGAAAGGACAATTCTCTTGAATTCCCAATGGTGGCGGTATTTGACATCTTCCTAATGTGCTTTGCAGCAACATGAAATCAATTCTCTGATGAAAAAGTATCTTCTGCCACCCTGTGGTAGCTATTAGAAGTTACATGGTAAATGTTTAATTTCCAGCAATACAAATAACTGAAGCAATACCACTTTAATTTTTGGGCATATGAGAAATCATTGATCAATACTTGATTTTTTTCTTGCCAGTTTTCTCTGCTTCCCTCCTCTCCTGAAGGTATTGACCCATGCATGCTAGAATCTAGTTATACAAGAGGCAGTATCCCACCAGTACCTTATGCAAGTGACCATTATCCACTTGCTGAGCCATCAGTGGGAGTCTCATTCAATACTTGATTAATCACAACCTTTGAGTCACTCTAGGAGAAAAATACAGGTACAAGTTAGTCATTACAGTCTGTCTAATGCTATAAGATACATGTTACAGATGCCCATAATATTCCATTACTTAGAGAGAACATTAAGCAAACTCCTTTTATTATGGAAGCCATAGAAAATCGGCGGAGCGGCGGTGATAAAAAGCGCGGCTGAGACTCAGGTAGGCCTCAGAGCGGCGAGAGCGGCGGACCTGCGGGAGAATCGGTGGAGCGGCGGTAATAAAAAGCACGGCTGAGACTCAGGTAGGCCTCAGAGCAGCGAGAGCGGCGGACCTGCGGGAGAATCGGCGGAGTGGCGGTGATAAAAAGCGTGGCTGAGACTCAGGTAGGCCTCAGAGCGGCGAGAGCAACGAGAGCGGCGGACCTGCGGGAGAATCGGCGGAGCGGCGGTGATAAAAAGCGCGGCTGAGACTCAGGTAGGCCTCAGAGCGGCGAGAGCAGCGAGAGCGGCGGACCTGCGGGAGAATCAGTGGAGCGGCAGTAATAAAAAACACGGCTGAGACTCAGGTAGGCCTCAGAGCGGCGAGAGCAGCGAGAGCGGCGGACCTGTGGGAGAATCGGTGGAGCGGCGGTAATAAAAAGCGCGGCTGAGACTCAGGTAGGCTTCAGAGCAGCGAGAGCAGTGAGAGTGGCGGGCCTGCGGGAGAATCGGCGGAGCGGCGGCGATAAAAAGCACGGCTGAGACTCAGGTAGGCCTTAGAGCGGCGAGAGCGGCGGACCTGCGGGAGAATCGGTGGAGCGGCGGTAATAAAAAGCACGGCTGAGACTCAGGTAGGCCTCAGAGCGGCGAGAGCAGTGAGAGCGGCGGACCTGCGGGAGTATCGGCGGAGCGGTGGTGATAAAAAGCACGGCTGAGACTCAGGTAAGCCTCAGAGCGGCGAGAGCAACGAGAGTGGCGGACCTGTGGGAGAATCGGCGGAGCGGCGGTGATAAAAAGCACGGCTGAGACTCAGGTAGGCCTCAGAGCGGCGAGAGCGGTGGACCTGCGGGAGAATCGGCGGAGCGGCAGTGATAAAAAGCGCGGCTGAGACTCAGGTAGGCCTCAGAGCGGCGAGAGCAGCGAGAGCGGCGGACCTGCGGGAGAATCAGTGGAGCGGCGGTAATAAAAAACGCGGCTGAGACTCAGGTAGGCCTCAGAGCGGCGAGAGCGGCGGACCTGCGGGAGAATCAGTGGAGCGGCGGTAATAAAAAACGCGGCTGAGACTCAGGTAGGCCTCAGAGCGGCGAGAGCAGCGAGAGCGGCGGACCTGCGGGAGAATCGGTGGAGCGGCGGTAATAAAAAGTGCGGCTGAGACTCAGGTAGGCCTCAGAGCGGCGAGAGCAGTGAGAGCGGCGGACCTGCGGGAGAATCGGCGGAGCGGCGGTGATAAAAAGCGCGGCTGAGACTCAGGTAGGCCTCAGAGCGGCGAGAGCGGCGGACCTGCGGGAGAATCGGTCGAGCGGCGGTAATAAAAAGCGCGGCTGAGACTCAGGTAGGCCTCAGAGCGGCAAGAGCAGTGAGAGCGGCGGACCTGCGGGAGTATCGGCGGAGCGGTGGTGATAAAAAGCACGGCTGAGACTCAGGTAGGCCTCAGAGCGGCGAGAGCAGCGGACCTGCGGGAGAATTGGCGGAGCGGCGGTGATAAAAAGCGCGGCTGAGACTCAGGTAGGCCTCAGAGCGGCGAGAGCGGCGGACCTGCGGGAGAATCGGTGGAGCGGCGGTGATAAAAAGCGCGGCTGAGACTCAGGTAGGCCTCAGAGCAGCGAAAGCGGCGGACCTGCGGGGGAATAGGTGGAGCGGTGGTGATAAAAAGCACGGCTGAGACTCAGGTAGGCCTCAGAGCTTACTAATCTCCAATCTCCGAACTCAGAGGGAGAGAGAGAAGTAAAAAGTAATCGAAGTGATTGGTTGGTGAGTATTTCTCTCTTTTTAAACCTTAACTCTGTGGTTTATAGTTTCTAAAGTCTCTGTGGTGTAGCATGGACTGTTGGTAAACCAGGGCCCTTAAATATACCATTTAACTGTAGTGTAATTGGTGGATTGATTTGATTTAATTTAATTTCAACTAATTAAAGGGTAAGTCATGACAGGAGAGCCCGGCCCCGTGGCATGCTCCTCCTGTGCTATGTGGGAACTCAGGGACACTTCGTCCCTGATCAATGATTTCTCATATGCCCAAAAATTAAAGTTGTATTGCTTCAGTTATTTGTATTGCTGGAAATTAAACATTTACCATGTAACTTCTAATAGCTACCACAGGGTGGCAGAAGATATTTTTTCATCAGAGAATTGATTTCATGTTGCTGCAAAGCACATTAGGAAGATGTCAAATACCACCACCATTGGGAATTCAAGAGAATTGTCCTTTCTTCAGTGACACTGTGCACAGATGTGCAGGAAGTGTGTCCAGTTGCAGCTACCGGCAGACCGCATTGCAGCGCTGGAGCTGCGATTGGATACATACTGGAGCATTTGTGATGCTGAGGAAGTCATGGATAACATGTTTAAGCAGTTGGTCACACCACAGACAAAGGTTGGACAGGCAGAAAGGGAAGGGGTGACCAACAGACAGAGTACGAGGCACAGGCAGGTAGTGCAGGGGTCCCCTGTGGACATCTCCCTCTCAAACAGATACACCACTTTGAGTACTGTTGGGGGGGATGGCTTATCAACAGCAGCCAACTTCCTGGCACCAGGGGTGGTTCTGCTGCACAGTACGGGAGGAAAAAGAGGGGTAGAGCTATAGTAATAGGGGATTCTATTGTAAGGGGAATAAATAGGCGTTTCTGCGGCTGCAAACGATGGTGTGTTGCCTCCCTGGTGCAAGGGTTAAGGATGTCTCAGAGCAGCTGCAGAACATTTTGGAAGGGGAGGGTGAACAGCCAGTTGTCATGGTGCATATAGGTACCAACGATATAGGTAAAAAAATGGGATGAGTTCATAAAAGCTAAATATAGGGAGTTAGGAGGTAAATTAAAAAATAGAACCTCAAAGGTAGTAATCTCAGGATTGCTACCAGTGCCACGTGCTAGTCAGAGTAGAAATAGAAGGATATTTCAGGTGAATACGTGGCTAGAGGAATGGTGCGAGGAGGAGGGATTCAAATTCCTGGGACATTGGAACCGGTTCTGGGGGAGGTGCGACCAGTTCAAACCGGACGGTTTGCACCTGGGCAGAGCCGGGACAGATGTCCATGGGGGAGTGTTTGCTAGTGCTCTGGGGGAGGGTTTAAACTAAAATGGCAGGGGGTTGAGAACCTGAGCAGGGGGAGAGAGGAAAGGAAACAAGGATAGAAGCAAAAGATAGGAAGGAGAAAAACAAAAGTGGCAGTCAGAGAAATCAACGGTTTAAATCAAACATGGCCACAGTAAATAATAATTCTAATAGGTCTAAGAGTGTTAAAAAAACAAGCTTGAAGGCTTTGTGTCTTAATGCGAGGAGCATTCGTAACAAGGTGGATGAATTAGCTGCGCAAATAGAGGTAAACGAATATGATTTGATTAGGATTATGGAAACATGGCTCTAGGGTGGCCAAGGCTGGGAACTCAACATCCAGGGGTATACAATATTCAGGAAAGATAGGCAAAAAGGAAAGGGAGGTGGGGTAGCATTGCTGGTTAAAGAAGGGATTAATACAATTGTAAGGAAGGATATTAGCTCTGATGATGTGGAATCTGTATGGGTAGAACTGAGAAATACCAAGGGGCAGAAAACGTTAGTGGGAGTGGTATATAGACCTCCAAACAGTAATGCGGAGGTTGGGGATGGCATTAAAAGGGAAATTAGAGAAGCCTGCAATAAGGGCACAGCAGGTATCATGGGTGACTTTAATCTACATAAAGATTGGGCTAACCAAATTAGTAACAATACTGTGGAGGAGGAATACCTGGAGTGTTTACGAGATGGTTTCCTGGACCAATATGTCGAGGAACCAACCAGAGATCAGGCCATCTTAGACTGGGTATTATGTAACGAGAAAGGATTAATTAGCAATCCTGTTGTACGAGGCCCCTTGGGTCGGAGTGATCATAATATGATCGAATTCTTCATTAAGATGGAGAATGAAGTAGTTGACTCGGAGACTAGGGTCCTGAATTTAAATAAAGGAAACTATGATGATCTGAGGCGCGAGTTGGGTAGGATTGATTGGGGAATGTCACTCAAAGGGTTGACGGTGGATAGGCAATGGCAAACATTCAAAGACCGCATGGATGAACTACAGAATTTGTTCATCCCAGTTTAGCATAAAAATAAAACAAAAAAGGTGACTCAACCGTGGCTAACAAGGGAAATTAGGGATAGCATAATATCCAAGGAGAGGACATATAAATTGGCCAGAAAAAACAGTAAACCTGAGGGTTGGGAGCAGTTTAGGATTCAACAAAGGAGGACTAATTAAGAAGGGGAAAATTGAATATGAGAGTAAGCTTGCAGGGAACATAAAAACTGATTGTAAAAGCTTTTATAGATATGTGAAGAGAAAAAGATTGGTGAAGTCAAGCATAGGTCCCTTGCAGTCAGAATCAGGGGAATTTATAATGGGGAACAAAGAAATGGCAGACCAATTAAATACATATTTTGGTTCTGTCTTCACAAAGGAGGACACAAATAACGTCCCAGAGATGTCGGGGAACATAGGGCCTGATGAAAAGGAGGAACTGAAAGAAATCCGTATTTGTAGGGAAATGGCGTTAGGGAAATTGATGGAATTGAAGGTCAATAAATCCCCAGGGCCTGATAATCTACATCCCAGGGTACTTAAGGAAGTGGCCCTAGAAATAGTAGATGCATTGCTGATCATCTTCCAACATTCGATGGAATCTGGAACAGTACCCATGGATTGGAGTGTAGCTAATGTTACCCCACTATTCAAAAAAGGTGGTAGAGAGAAAACGGGTAATTACAGACCGGTAAGCCTGACATCAGTAGTGGGGAAAATGCTAGAGTCCATTATAAAAGATGTAATAGCAGAGCACTTGGAAAACAGTGACAGGATTGGACAAAGTCAACATGGATTTACAGAAGGTAAATCATGCTTGACTAATCTACTGGAATTTTTTGAGGATGTAACTGGTAAAATAGATAAGGGAGAACCAGTGGATGTGGTGTATTTGGACTTTCAGAAGGCTTTTGATAAGGTCCCGCATAAGAGGTTAGCGTGTAAAGTTAAGGCACATGGGATTGGGGGCAAGGTATTGACTTGGATAGAGAACTGGTTGGCAGACAGAAAGCAAAGAGTTGGAATAAACGGGTCTTTTTCTGAGTGGCAGGCAGTGACTAGTGGGGTACCGCAGGGATCGGTCCTTGGACCCCAGTTATTCACAATATATATTAATGATCTAGACAAGGGAACTAGATGTAATATCTCCAAATTTGCAGATGACACAAAGCTGAGTGGGCGTGTGTGCTGTGAGGAGGATGCCGAGAAACTACAGGATGATTTGGACAGGTTGGGTGATTGGGCAAAAGCATGGCAGATGCAATATAACATGGATAAATGTGAGGTTATCCACTTTGGTGGCAAAAACAGGAAGGCAGATTATTATCTGAATGGCAATAGATTGGGAGAAGGGGAAGTGTAACGAGACCTGGGTGTCCTTGTGCACCAGTCGCTGAAGGTAAGCATGCAGATGCAGCAGGCGGTTAAGAAGGCAAATGGTATGTTGGCCTTCGTAGCGAGAGGGTTTGAGTACAGGAACAAGGATGTCTTGCTGCAGTTGTACAGAGCCTTGGTGAGACCACATCTTGAGCATTGTGTGCAGTTTGGTCGCCTTATCTGAACAAGGATGTTCTTCCCATGGAAGGAGTTCAGTGAAGATTCACCAGGCTGATACCTGGGATGGCAGGAATGACGTATGAGGAGAGATTGGGACGATTGGGCTTGTACTTGCTGGAGTTTAGAAGAATGAGAGGGGATCTTATTGAAACTTATAAAATTCTGACAGGACTAGACAGACAAGATGCAGGAAGGATGTTCCTGATGGTCGGGGAGTCCAGAACCAGGGGTCACAGTCTAAGGATAAGGGGTAGGCCATTTAGGACAGAAATGAGGAGGAATTTCTTCACCCCGAGAGCAGTAGAGGCCAATTCATTAAATATATTCAAGAAGGAGTTGGATATATTTCTTAAGGCTAAAGGGATCAAGGGTTATGGGGAAAAAGCAGGGACCGGGTACTGAAATTGGATGGTCAGCCATGATCACATTGAATGGCGAAGCAGGCTCGAGGGGCCGAATGGCCTACTCCTGCTCCTATCTTCTATGTTTCTATGTTTCTATAATATTTAAGGTCATGGTGTATCTGTGAACTTCATGGTGATGTGAATACTGTAATAAGGGTGTTTCAAATTTGTTTATTAATAGCAGAGACATGGGTCTCCTCTGATGGTTGGGCAAGTTGATCCAATGAGTAACTAGCCCACAAGAAACAGGTAGATCCCAGATTTTATCCTCAGTCTGTGCAAGAACAGTGGTAACAATGCTGCTTGTTGCTTCAGTATCCCTAGGTTAGGCAGATGGAATTCAGATGGGTCCCCTCTCTTGGTCACTATTCAGTGACACTTACTGGAAATGTCTGTGTTTGGACAACAGGTGAGGACAGGATCTGGCTTAGCTGTGGTGCCCCTGTAGTCAAATAGTTTGCCATCGCTCATGGTCAAGTCTCGTAGAAGAATTCTGGACACTTGATTTATCAGAGTGTGAACTATATGAAGAGTCAGTACTTTGTAGCATAGCTGTAGTCTAACCTATTTAATTTATTTCTTGATGTGATTTAGTATTTGGACAAAATGACAGTGCACTGCATACAGACCAAACAAAAAATGATTCTTCTTTGGTCAAGATGAAAAACATGATCAGACAGTCTTGTGACTTAAGACATTGTTAAGAGCATTTGTGACTCGGTTTAAATAGAATTACATAAATTACATAGAATTTACAGCACAGAAACAGGATATTCAGCCCAATTGGTCTATGCCGGTGTTTATGTTCCACACGAGCCTCCTCCCAACCTACCTCATCTAATTCTATTAGCATATCCTTCTATTCCTTTCTCCCTCGTGCACTTATCTAGCTTCCCCTTAAATGCGTTTATATTATTCGCCTCAACTACTCCTTGTGGTAGCGAGTTCCACATTCTATCCACTCTTTTGGATAATGAAGTTTCTCCTGTTATCAGTATATCATGCCATTTTACTAGAGTTCCCACATCCTGATAGTTACAACTTTCAAAGATGTGTCTGTACTTGAGTGGCATCTTAGAAAGGGGTAACTGTAAATTGGCCGTTGATTGGTTAAATCATCTGAAGTGGGATTCTCTTTATGGTAGTTTAAGGTCGTTAAAGTTAACTCCATAAGGATGTATTGTGGAGAGACTGCCTACCCACTATATAGCGCGTCAAGTATGCTAAGAGTTAATAAAATCAGCTTTAAGAAATGTTCTATGTAAGTCAAGAGAGGAAGTTTAAGTACATGGCAGTTTATCTAAATTAAGCAGATAACTGAAAAAAGATGACAGCAACAACTTGCTGCAGACACATGTCAGAAGTGACGCCACAGAATCACAAGCCTGCTGTTCAAGGAGAAGTTGCATGACTTTTATGCTCACATCACCATAAGACAATATTAATACTACAGCCCTACAAGTTGTACACTGAATACAGACTTAGGCCTTGAAATTTCTGAATCTCTGATGCGCCAGCAGAAATGCAATAGAGCGGGACCTCTGGCCGCCAATATCCAAGAGCACTAATCCCATCAAAAATCCCAGAGTCTGCTGCTTTGCATAATGCTGGATCGCACAAGGTTGTGGGTCGCGCCAGCAGTAACCAAACACTCAGGGGGTGGGGTGAGCAAACGGAAAACAGGAGCGGAGCAAGGTCACAACTTCATCATTTAAAGGGGTCGTTCAATTTAAAGGAATGAGGAGGCAGCCAACTTAAGCAGTGCATTGCTCCCACAGGAGAAGACAGGGAGGAGCAGACCACCGGTGGAGGAAGTCCAATGTCCACACAATGGGGCTGAAATTCCTAGGGGGCTCCACCCACCTCCCATGATAACTCTGGCGGGAGTCCAGCAGAATCCCCAGAGAAATGGTCATTTACATTGTTTCGTTGCGACTCCGTCAGCCTCCTGCCAGAGTTATAATAGGAAACCAGTCGAGGCCCCACAGCATTTCCGGCCATTAAGTCATCATGAAGAGGAGGCACTGTCAATCACTGAAATAAACACTGACCAGGCAATGGAGATATGGGCACCTGTAATTTCCACGTGGGTTATCCCAATCTTCCTGCTGTAACTTTGGCAGGAAGATTGCCGGAAACCCCAGAGAAACAGCGTAAATAAATAATCCTTATGCTACTTCAACAACAAAAACAACAACTTGCATTTATGTAGCACCTTTAACATAGCAAAATGTCTGAAGGTGCTTCACAGGAGCGTTATCAAACAAAATTTGACACTGAGCCACATAAGAAGATACTACGACAGGTGACCAAAAGCTTGGTTAAAAAAGTAGGTTTTAAGGGACGTCATAAAAGAGGAGAGAGGTGAAGAGGTTTAGGGAGGGAATTCCATAGCTTAGGGCCTAGGCAGCTGAAGGCATAGCCATCAATCATGAATTGATTAAAATTGGGGATGCACAAGAGGCCAGAATTGGAGGAGCGCAGACATCTTGGAGGGTTGTAGAGCTGGAGGAGGTTTACAGAGCCCGGGAGGGGCCAGGCCATGGAGTGATTTGAAATCTAGGATGAGAATTTTAAAACTGAGGCATTGCTGGATCGGGAGCCAATGTAGGTCAGAGAGCACAGAGGTGATGGTTGAACGGGACTTGGTGCTAATTAGGATACGAGCAGCAGAGTTTTGGATGAGCTCAAGTTTGTGGGGGGTGCAAGTTGGGAGGGCAGCCAGGAGAGTATTGGAAAAGCCAAGTCCAGAGGTAACAAAGGCATGAATGAGGGTTTCAGCAGCAGGTGAGCTGAGGCAGGGGTAGAGACGGGTGATGTTACGGAGGCGGAAGTAGGCAGTCTTGGTGATGGAGCAGATATGGGGTCGGAAGCTCATCTCAGGGTCAAATAGGGAACTGAAAACAATGGTGTTCGTCTTCCCAATATTTAGTTGGAGGATATTTCTGCTCATCTGGTACTGGATGTCGGACAGGGAGCGTGACAATCAAAGACAGTGGAGGGTTCGAGAGAGGTGGTAGTGAGGTAGAGCTGGGTATCATCAGCGTACATGTGGAACCTAACATGTTTTCGGATGATGTCACCACGGTGAAGCATGTAGATGAGAAATAGGAGGGGGGCAAAGATAGATCCCTGGGGGACTCCAGAGGTAACGGCACAGAAGTGAGAAGAGCCATTGCAGGTGATTTTCTGGCTATGACTGGATAGGTAAGAATGAAACCAGACGAGAGCTGTCCCAGCTGGCTGGACAACGCAGGAGAGGCGTTGGAGGAGGATGGTGTGGTCAACCGTGTCAAAGGCTGCAGACAGGTCAAGAAGAAGGAGGAGGGATAGGTTACCATGGTCACAGTCACATAGGATGTTATTTGAGACTTTGATAATAACGGTTTCAGTGCCATGGCGGGGCAGAAACCTGATTGGGAGGGTTCAACGACAACAACAACTATTATAAAATAAAAACAGAACATGATGGAAATACTCAGCAGGACAGGCAGCATCTGAGGAGAGAGAAATAGAGTTAATGTTTCAGGTCGATGACCTTTCGTCAGAACTGTTATGCTGTTTCTCCAGGGTTTCCACCGATCTTCTACCAAAATTACAGCAGGATATTGGGGAAACACCAGAGAAATTCTACCCCAATATGTCTAAATCTGGGTTCATGATTCCATACAACTTGTCTTAAATAACATTCCTGTGTATTCTTCAGTCTCTCCACCAGCTACCATTTCCAGCAATAACAAAGTGGCCAGCTGGTCATGCAGACCCAAGTAAACAGTGGCTTCAAGCCAGAAAACCAAAGAAAAGGAGGATCATGACCAAAGATTACAGTCCCTTCTACCTCCGGCAACATAACCACCTCTTACACTGCCATGTCATTCACCCTGTGCTTTGCACTCAGCATCCCAGAGACACAGACTCAAGGAGGTACAGATCATATAGATGAAGAAATGGCACTATATAATCTCTTATTTATTTTGTCAATTAACGCTATCTACTAATTATTCTTGTATTCAATGTTTAAATGTTGCTAACGTTGATTCTAATGTTAATAAACACGTTTGTTCATGACGTTGTTGACTGCCTTCCTCTTTGATAATTGGCAAGGATAAATTCATTCACTGCATAGCTTGTACAGATCTTGATGAGAATCTGAACATAAGAATTAGGAGTAGCAGGAAGCCATACGGCCCCTCGAGCCTGCTCCACCATTCAATAAGATCATGGCTGATCTCCCACCTCAATTCCACTTTCCCACCCCATCCCCATATCTCTTGATTCCCCTAGAGTCCAAAAATCTATCTATCTCAGCCTTGAATATACTCAACGACTCAGCATCCACAGCCCTTTGAGGTAGAGAATTCCGAAGATTCACAACCCTCTGAGTGAAAAAATTGATCCTCGTCTCAGTCTTAAATGGCCGACCCCTTATCCTGAGACTAGGCCCTCTAATTCTAGACTCTCCAGCCAGGGGAAACAACCTCTCAGCATCTACCCTGTCAATCCCCCTCAGAATCTTATATGTTTCAATGAGATCACCTCTCATTCTTCTAAACTCCCAATCTACTCAATCTCTCCTCATAGGACAACCCTTCCATCCCAGGGATCAATCTAGTGAACCTTTGTTACACCGCCTCTAAGGCATGTATGTCCTTTCTCAGATAAGCAGACCAAAACTGTGCACAGTACTCCAGGTGTGGTCTCACCAAAGCCCTGTACAATTGTAGTAAGACTTCCTTACTCTTGTATTCCAACCCCCTTGCAATAAAGGCCAACATGCCATTTACCTTCCTAATTACTTGCTAATTCTCAGGCCGGGATCTTACCTGAGGAGGCACATTAGGAGCGGGACTGCTGGTTTCCGGGTTCTAGTACCGCCTCCAGCGACGTCTGATGACCTGATGCTATTTTCCCTTGATTGGCCATGTTAAGCCTGCCCAACGGGCTTGCCAGCCAATTAAGGGAAAGCCGGTGTCAGATGACGTCAGTGCATGACGCTTCATCTGCCAGTTTTGTTAAAGCGACAGGCACCATATTTTTTTGACAGATGAATTGTCAGTGTTTGACAGCATTGAGGTGCTGTCAAACATGACAATCGCTGTCCAAAGGTGAGCCCTTGCACCCAGGCTCACCAATGACCCTCTTCTTAGGAGAAAACAGATGGCAGCTGCATATGAGATTGCAGAAGCCATCTGTCAATTCTGCCGATCAAATGAGGCTTCACAGAAACATCAAATCTTGTCACATGCAGATACATATAAACAGAATAAAAATATTTCTCACTACATTCTCTCACCTGTCATACTTACCTGTACATCATTGCATCCATCACACTACCTCTGCAGCTGTCATTTACACACTTACACTGCAGCAGACCCACAGCTCACCTCGCTGACCCTGGCAGGGTTTCCCACCGTCGGGAAGGCCGCATCAGCAGGCTGAAAATGGGGAAAAGCCTCTTAACTGCCTGTTAACTACCTGTTAACAGGCAGTTACTTGGCTCTAATCCCCTTCCCGCTGCTGGGAGATGTGTCCCTGCGCGAGTCAGGGACTCGCCTCCCAGGAAGATGGTTCAGAGGCGGGTTGGGAGCAGGGTTGGGACCCACTCCCAATTTTTCCTATTTTCCCAGCAGACCTGCCTCCAAACCCGACTCTTCAGGGCTGGTAAAATCCAGCCCTCAATGTTTCCTGTACGAGGACACCTAAATCTCTCTGAACACCAACATTTAATAGTTTCTCACCATTTAAAAAAGATTCTGTTTTTCTATTCTTCCTACCAAAGTAAATAATCTCAATATTTCCCCACATTATACTCCATCTACCACCTTATTGCCCACTCACTTAAGCTGTCTATATCCCTTTGCAGGCTCTTTGTGTCCTCCTCACAGATTACTTTCCCATCTAGCTTTGTATCATCAGAAAACTATGATATAGTACACTCGATAATTTCATCTAAATCATTAATATAGATTGTAAATAGCTGAGGCCCAAGCACTGATCCTTGCGGCACCCCACTACTTGCAGCCTGTCAACCTGAAAATGACCTGTTTATCTCTACTCTCTGTTTTCTGTCCGTTAACTAATCCTCTATCCATGATAATGTATTACTCCCAACCCCATGAGCTCTTATCTTGCGTAACAATATTTTATGTGGCACCTTATCGAATGCCTTTTGGAAATCCAAATATACTACACCCACTTGCTCCCCTTTATCTACCCTGCAAGTTACATCCTCAAAAAACTCTAATAAATTTGTCAAACACGATTTCCCTTTCATAAAACCATGTTAAGTTGCCTAATCAGTTGGTAGTGTAAATACTTATGTCATCTGAACCAGTTTATATAAGGCAGTTCGGCAAGCCAAATTTGGGCATCATTTACACTTAGGCATTGACTGGTGGTAAGTATTTTTTTTTACATAAAGGATAACAGAAGTCTGGAACTCTCTCCCCAAAAGGTTGTGAATGCTTAGATAATTGATATTTTCAAGACTGAAATCGATAGATTTTTTTCAAGTACGGGTATCAAGGCATATGTGGCAAAGGCATGTAAATGGAGTTAAGATACAGATCAGCCATGATCTAAAAGACTGTCAAAACAGGCTTGAGGGGCTGTGTGGCCTACTCCTGTCCCTATGTTTCTGTTCCTAAACATCCGATGGTTCCTTGACAAGAAGTTAAGGTAAAGGAGTTAAGGATTTATCTGGTGCCCTTGATGATTATTCTTGTCAGGGCATTAATCGCAGTGTTGTTACAAGTATGATAGGTATACACACATACATGCCTTCCTCCTAAAAATATGGCAGCAGGAAGAAATTCCACAAGATCTCAGAGACGCTTTGATTGTTACTATCTTTAAAAAGAGGGAAAAGTCGGTGTGTGGTAACTACCGAGGTATCGCCCTTCTTCCACAGGAAAAGTGCTTGCCCGTGTCCTTGCTAACAGACTTTTGCCGTTATCTGAGGAGGTGCTTCCGGAGTCGCAGTGTGGTTTCCGACCATCCAGAGGAACAGCTGATATGATCTTCACAGCACGTCAATTACAGGAGAAATGCCATGAACAAAAGCAACCACTGTTCATAGCTTTCATAGACTTAACTAAAGCTTTTGACACCGTCCACCGCCAGACTTTATGGCATATCTTGTCTAAGCTTGGTTGCCCCGATAAATTCATCTTAGTTCTAAGGCTGCTACATGACAACATGTCCGCAGCAGTTCTCAGCAGCAGCGGTTCTATTTCAGAGCCTTTTACAGTTGAGACAGGAGTAAAACAGGGCTGCATCATTGCTCCAACCCTTTTTGCAGTGTTCATCTCAGTTATCCTCCATCTCATCGGCAATGATCTGCCCACCGGAATTCAAATCCTTTACCGTACTGATGGCTGACTTTTCAATCTCAACAGGCTTAAAGCCAAGAGCAAAGTCTCCATCACTACCATTATGGAGTTACAGTATGCAGATGATAACGCCATCACAGCTCTTTCCGAGCATGATCTACAAAACACCTTGAATGCTTTTTCCAGAGCCTACAAACTTCTGGGCCTCACCATGAATGTAAAGACAACCCAGGTGCTCCACCAGCCATCACCTAATCAGCTTGCAACTCCTCCCTCTATAAAGATTGATAATAACACCCTTGAAAATGTCAACACCTTTCCATATCTTGGAAGCCATTTATCCTCCAAAGCTGACATTGATTCTGAAATCCATCACCGCCTGAGTTGTGCAAGTGCAGCCTTTTCTAAACTGAGGAGGAGAGTCTTTGAAAATCATGACCTCCAAGTCCAAACTAAAATTCTTGTATACAAAGCCATCATCCTTCCCACCCTTTTATATGGAGCTGAAACCTGGACTACGTACAGTAGACATCTCAAAGCCTTAGAGCAATACCACCAACACTCTCTACGCAAAATCTTGAGGGTCAGCTGGGAGGACAAGCGTACCAACTGGAGTATACTTGAAGAGGCCAATATCTACAGCATCACTACGCTCATCATGCAGCATCAACTCCGATGGATTGGACATGTCATTCGCATGTCAGACTCACGTCTCCCAAAACAGGTTCTGTACTCCCAGTTGAAGGAAGGGCAGAGGTCTCCTGGTGGTCAAAAGAAGCATTACAAAGATAACATCAAAGTAATCCTTAAAAAGTTCCATATCGATATTAATAACTGGGAGGAAATTGCACTGGACAGAGGCAATTGGAGAAAATGCATCCACAACGGTGCCGCACTACATGAAAAGAATCTCCAACGTGCCGCTGAGGATAAACGCCAGCGCCATAAGGAGAGACAACAACTTAAGAAGACCCATACTCCAGTCACTACCAATAGTCTTACATGCCCACACTGTAGTAGAGTCTGTGGATCTCGGATTGGCCTCCACAGCCACCTGAAGACCCACAAGTAGATGACTGATGAAGGACATACCATACTCGAATTTGAGTGGTCGCCGATGATGATGATGCTACAAGTATGATAGGTAAGAAGGTGAGTGAAGGCTGTAGGAGTGGTATAGGGTGTGCACTGACATCAATGCTAATCTTACCTTGGCCTGCCTTATAAGGTCATTGAAACTCTTCCAGAAATGTGTGGCAGTTCTTGAGGTACTGGAGATAACACTGACTGCCTCTGCCACCTCGCTCTATACAGCTTGCACTACCCAGTTAAGGGACTTTCTGCCCTCAGTGCCCAACAATCTTGCTCTTTTGGCCCTAACCTGCCAAAAGGACTAGCACGGATGCGCCCAAGAATCTGCGAGGTCTTCCAGTCGTTGATACCCCTGAGGCTGCTGCTACTTCAGCCATTCTTGCAGAAAAGTGATGCTCCCCTTTACCTGGCTGCACCTTGGGTTTCCTTTCTGTTCATTTTTGCCTGTCTCTTCCCAGTGCTCTGCCTTTTCAGTCTTGACGAAGGCTACTAATGCAATGCGGTGCTTTTTAAGTTTCCTAGAAGCTTTCAGAATTTTGGTATTGTAAAATTCATTCACTGTCTCCATCTCTTTAAATTTGACTTACGCATAATTTTCTGATTCCACCACTAGTGTGCCCCCTAGATATGTCCAAATCGACACCTGAAATTATGTTCATGAGCTGACCAAAGAAAATTGAATGTAAACAGCACACTTCCATTTGGGTCCGTCTGAAACCCACCAATATCCATTGCAGTATAAGCTATGCGAAAGTAGGAAAATCTAGTCCAATGGGTGGCACGGTGGAATGCAGTGACTGAAAGGAAGAACAAAGCATCATCAGCGTGGGCCAATTTCAGGTTGTGAGGCCAGTGCACCTGTTTTTTTCAGCACAGTATTAACACTAAACCTCAGCTGGGTCTCACTAATGGCAATTATGACTTGTTATAATTCAAACAATTTATAAATGCAAACGTAAATCAGATTTCAACAATTTTGATAAATCAGACATCTCTAAATGAAGCTTCTAATCTGAGTGGAGCAAAGTGATCTCCTGTGGAGTGAAGTGAACTGCTTGAGGCCAAAATCTAGGCTGACACTTCAACGCAGTACTGAGGGAGTGTTGGATTGCAGAGGTACTGTCTTTCAGGTGAGACTAAACAAAGGTGGAAGTAAAAGATCCCATGGAAGTTATCTAATCCCCAAGGCCATTCAGGAAAGTCTTTGTAGCGCACAAATAGCTGATGGCGATTAAGGGCCGGATTCAGCCTGTGGGCCATTTCTTAGACACTGACTTAGAAGGGCCTGATGGCATAAAAACTTAATGCTGTTATACAGGAAAAAGTGTCGCTGTGGTACAAATTTGTGCAGATTGTTCTCCAAGAGATACATATACATAGATACATAGAGATAGGAACAGGAGTAGGCCATTCGGCCCTTCGAGCCTGCTCCGCCATTCAATGAGATCATGGCTGATCTTCGTCTGAGATCATAGCTGATCTTACTGTTCAGTACCCCGTCCCCGCCTTTTCTCCGTAACCCTTAATCCCCTTAGCCTTCAGAAATATATCCAATTCTCTCTTGAAAATATTTATTGAATTAGCCTTCACCGCCCTCTGTGGCAGGGAATTCCATAGGCTCACCACTCTTTGAGTGAAGAAATTCTTCCTCATCTCTGTTTTAAATGATTTGCCCGCTATTTTTAGACTGTGGCCCCTGGTTCTGTGCTCCCCGGCCATTGGAAACATTCTCTCTGAATTCAGCCTGTCCAGGCCTGCCATAATTTTATATGTTTCGATGAGATCCCCTCTCAATCTTCTAAACTCCAGTGAGTACAAGCCCAAACTATTTAATCTCTCTTCGTAGGTCATTCCCGCCATTCCAGGTATCAGCCTGGTGAATCGCCGTTGCACTCTTTCCATGGCAAGAACATCCTTCCGCAGATGGGGCGACCAAAACTGTACACAATACTCCAGATGCGGTCTCACCAGCACCTTGTACAGCTGTAGTAAGGTATCCCTATTCCTATACTCGAACCCCCTTGATATGAAGGCCAACATACCATTTGCCTTCTTAATCGCCTGTTGCACCTGCATGCTCTCCTTCAGTGACTGGTGCACAAGAACACCCAGGTCCCTCTGCACTTCCCCATCTCCCAATCTATTGCCATTTAGATAATAATCTACCCTCCTGTTTTTACCCCCAAAGTGGATAACCTCGCATTTATCCACATTATAGTGCATCTGCCACGTATCCGCCCATTCCCCCAACCTGTCCAAATCACACTGTAGCCTCCTGACATCCTCATCAGAGCCCACCCCTCCTCCTAGTTTAGTTACAGCTATGTGACTGCCCCTTTGTGAAGCAGAAATGCCAAAGACCAGGCCCTGGTACAGAAATACCAAAGGTACAGCCGCACCTGCCTTTATATCAGCTCCAGAACTATTCTTCCTCCTCCAAATCAAAGAGCGGAATTGGAACCCCCAAAGGAATTCCCATGCTTGCCATTTTGATTGCTGCAAGCTAAATAGCAGCTTGAGTTTGGGCGAGGTAGTTTAAAACAGTATTTGGATATAAAAATGCTTGCACTGCAGAAAATAAAAGTTATACAGCAATAAAAATTAATGCAACAATAACTACAGAGAAGAAATATGATAAGCAAGAAAAATGAAACTACCAAACCTAAAATTAAAAAGTGATACCTTTAAGAAGCCTGTTCCTGCAGGCCTGTCCATCCACACACTGCTGCAGTCATTGCAAGAGTGAGCAGCGAATGGGAAAGTGGTAAGAAAGCTGCAAGATCTGAACAGAACCAATTTCAACAACAACAACAACCTGTATTTATATAGCGCCTTTAATGTAGTAAAACGTCTTAAGGCACTTCACAGGAGTGTTATCAAACAAAATTTGACACCGAACCACATAAGGAGATATTAGGGCGGGTGACCTTGGTCACAGAGGTAGGTTTTAAGTAGCGTCTTAACAGAGGAAAGAGAGGTAGAGAGGCAAAGAGGTTTAGGGAGTGAATTCCAGAGCTTAGGGCCTTGGCAGCTGAAGGCACGGCCGCCAATGGTGGAGCGATTTAAATCAGGGATGCTCAAGTGACCAGAATTGGAGGAGTGCAGATATTTTGGACGGTTGTAAGGCTGGAGGAGATTACAGAGATAGGGAGGGGAGAGGCCATGGAGGAATTTGAAAACAAGGATGAATATTTTAAAATCAAGGTGTCGCTGAACTGGGAGCCAATGTAGGTCAGCGAACCCAAGTGTGATGGCTGAACGGGACTTGGTGTGAGTTAGGACACAGGCAGCAGAGTTTGGATGATCTCAAGTTTACATAGGGTAGAACATTGGAGGTCAGCCAGGAATGTGTTAAAATAGTCAAGTCTAGAGGTAACTAAGGCATGGATGAGGGTTTCAGCAGCAGATGAGCTGAGGCAGGACGGGCTCGGGCAATGTTACGGAGGTGGAAATAGGCAGTCTTAGTGATGGCGCGGATATGTGGTCAGAAGCTTATCTTGGGGTCAAATATGATATGAAGCTTGCAAACAGTCTGGGTCAGTCTCAGACAGATACTAGGGAGAGGGATGGGGTCAGTAGCTAGTCAGTCGGGAACGGAGTTTGTGGTGGGGACCAAAGACAATGGCTTTGGTCATCCCAATATTTAATTGGAGGAAATTTCCACACATCCAGTATTTGCATATCTTAAACAAATAATGAGGCCATCTGTGCAGCTTTCAATTGGCCCACTTAATTGTTTTTCACAAGATGTGATATGCAGCGTATTGGGTGCAGCAGCTGTGCCCTCAATCTTCCCCCTCCCTCATGCTTACAGTCTGCAAGGCTCCATGTCACTCGTGGATGATGCTGTTCTAGGAAACCACTTCCAATTTAGGTGTTTGCTACTTCACCATAGCGATTCACCTTGCTGCAACCTAAATAATGGGTTTACTAACTTTCAAAATCTGCCATTCTACATTCTTAGTAGCTTAAATTAAATATGGGGGAAAAATTCGGTGTCGCCCCTTTTGGGCGCTACCGTCGCTGGGGCACTAATTTTAGCGCCCTGAAAAAATAAGCTCCCCCCTCCACCTGAAATTCAGTTGTAGCACCCCGAGCAGGAGGTGGAGTGCTACCTGCAACTGATTAAAGGGGAGGGGCCTAGTGCTGCGTGCACCGGGGCCCTGTTGGACTACCGGGGAGCAGGGTACTGTGGAAACAGCCCAGCGCTCAAGAGGAGTGCCAGTCTGAACGATCGCGGTCGGCATCCCGAAGAAAAAAGGGGAGGGGGGCAGGTGCTGGCAGTCGGCCAGAAAAAAAATGGCTGCCCGACACCTGCCCTTTAAGTAGCGACACCGCAGCTGCAAAAACGCCACCCTGACCCTGTCAGACATATCGTCCAGCGATAGGTCAGGGGGCACAACCCAAGTTTGCGGCCGGGGCGCTAGCGGTGCGCTGCGCACGGTGATGATGGCATTGCCGGCGACGCAGCGCCATGGGGCGTTACCAGCTACTGCCGCCACAAACCTCACGCTGAATTTCACGGGAGGCGTCAGCGGCGCTGTGCCTGGGCGCTAGGGGATTTGTGCCCCTCGTTAGCCCCCCCGGGGGCGCTAATGAGACACACAAATCAACCCAAAATTTCCCCCTGTAGGCTCTTCACAATAACAGTGAGCTTTTAGCCCAGTTGGCATTATTCAGTTGGGACAAGCACTAAACCAAATTAACAAAAGGCCTACAGTGACCTAAATCAGGTTTATTCAAATATGGTCTAATTTTGCTTTTGAAGATAACAAGCATGTGCAGAGGATTTACATTATGTGACTGATAGCACCTAATATTTTTTAAAGTCTGATTGTTGGTAGCTTGCTGTGTCTGTAAGCTTCAATCCCAGGTGGTTTGGCATGCTCCCTGCACTTTGTTGAACAGAAAGCTCAAGCAAACACACAAGAGAAATTGAATAAACATTTGTTACAAAGGTCTCAACTTTAGCATTATTAGAAATTTAGCCAAACCAACATAAGTTTAAGGGCTAAAAATTCGGCTCCTTTGTGCCCGGCTTTTTGGCACAATGAGTGCTATTCTGTGTCCAATATCGCGTCCGAGCACCACGCGCACATGCCTGGTGCAGGCCACGTCGGACTCCATCTTGGTGGGGGCATAAGCGTCGATGCTGGGAGCGTGCGCTGTTAGTATGCAGAGTAGACGGATTGTGATGTCAATCGGCGTGTAACTCTGATTTCACACCAGCGCTACCATTTTCAAACTCAACGCTGGAGCTAATGCCCTCTCTTGACCGCTCACAGTTCAGCAGCAAGAAGAACCCCACAGCAGCGCTATTTAAAGGGCTCATCACCTACTTACAGGTTAGTTGCGGATTGTTTTCTACAAGCTGTTGCTGAGTTTATAGAAATATTTGGTGCTTTCTAGAGATCTTTAAACTTGCCTAATATCTACAAGGCATGGTGTGGCATGTGCTCAAGGACTTCGTACTGCTTGCAAAGAGTCTGCTCAGACCAGTTGCTCCCAGACATGGGTGCAGTAGTTTGTATCCCCGTTGGTCTACAGCATGACAGGGAGAATGAGCAGAGGCGACACAGAGCAGGACAAGCTGCTCAAAGAGGCAGGAGGAGGAGGGGGAGAGGGCTCTCAGCAGGAGGCCATATCCACCCAGTGTCGTCATGGAGCAATTCTCCTACCTCAACCTCAGCGAGGAAAAGTGTGTGCGACGTCTCCGTTTTACTAAGGACGTGCCCACAGAAATCTGCCACCTGCTGCAGGCATAACCTGCAACCTCAGTCCAGGGCGAGGACAGCACTGCCAGTGGCTGTAAGGTGACCGTGGCCTTGAACTTCGTCACGTCGGGCTCCTTCCAGGCTGGAGCAGGCAACATCTGTAACATCTCCCAGTTCGCCGTCCACTCCTGTATAAGGGAGGTCACTGAGGCTATGTATGCAAAGAGAGCTGAATACATTTCATTCTCTTTTGCCAGAGAGAAGCAGGCAGAGCGAGCTTGCGGCTTCACCAGGATAGCTTCCCATGGGTGCCATTGACTTCACACTCATTGGTTTGCAGGCGCCACATCTCAATTTGGAGATATACCGCAACTGGAAGGAACTCCCTCAGTGTCCAGCTGGTGTGCGACCATACTCAGCGCATCATGTAAGTCAATGCCCAGTGTCCTGGCAGCAATCATGATGCTATCATTCTGCGGCAGTCCGCTGTATCATCAGCACTTGAGCCACCATGACAAACCAGAGCCCTTCTCAAGATTTGTCATGGTCTGCTGCATGCTCCATAACCTCACCATAATGAGGGCACAGGCCTTGCCACCAGGCATACGGCAACCAGCTGAGGAAGAGGAGGAGGAAGAAGAGGAGGAAGCGGAATAAGAGGAGGCAACCCAGGTAGCCCCTTTCTGCCTGGGCTGTCCGTGATCAAATCATCCGACTAGGGTAGCAGTGAATGCAACCCTAATTCCCCATTCAACATTAGTCCCACACCTAACCATCTGCCTGTTACTGACCATCACAGTGTTGTCTTGGCTACAATGCCACAATAAAAACCACCACAAAACAAACATTCCAAACCAATTTTATGAATCACACCATTACAATATTTCAATCAAAAATCAACTAATCACCTTTGTGCATTCCCTTAGTGTCTGTCTTCAGTGTGCCTTTGCCTGTGCTATTGCTCCTATGCAGTGCTACCCCAGTGGCTGCAGCATGGCTGGTGGAAGACTGCTGAGTTTCAGTGCAGAACATTGCAAATAGCCTTGTAGGACATCCTAGAGCAGCTCTGGGCCTAAGTAGGCTGGCCTTGGAATTGCACCACCTTGTCATGGGTGGCAGCAGTCTGGGCTGGCTGGCTGACAGGCAACAGCAAGGGCACTGGTGGAGTGGCAGTGGTGGGAGGATGAATACTGTCATCCTGAGAGTGGACAGCAGGTTCGTGCTCCACAGAGGCACTGTCACTCCACCGGGCGGCACCTCAGCAATCCAAGTAAACTGCTGGAGGACAGATTGCTGAACTGCTGTGAGACCCTGCAAGCCCCTTTCCACACTAATAAATCCAACCATGATGGCAGCAGTCTGTTCTTGCATTGGAGCAAGCTGAGCTTGCATGAGAGCAGTCTGAGCTTCCACTGCAGCATTCAGGTTTTAGGTGGATGCTGCTTGTTCTGTAATGGAAGCTGAGACATCGGCCATCAGATGCTGTATGATGGTTGGGTCCACAAATGCACTGGATCTGCCCACCCCTTCTACATTGGAAAGGATGGGCTCCAAACTCTGAGCAAAGCCCTGTGCAAGGTTGGTGTTGGACTACTCCATGCACCTGGACATTGCATTCTGGCTTTCTGGCAGGCTTGTCAATGCACCAAACATCTCCCAAGCATAGCCATCAGCCTTCTTCTGTAGGCCGCCCCATCAAAGTCCTCATCTGAGTCCTGTGTGCATAACTCTTGTGCAACCCCACCCTCTGGGGATCTGACTACCTTTTCCCTCTGCCCTGGCTGCAGCCCAGTCATGTCCGGTGACTCAACACATGCAGATCCCGCTTCTAAGCTACCCTGTAGAGTTCACGCAGTGCCAGTATCTGAGCTGGTGACTACAAGAGTCAGATCAAGTGACAGTGTTTCTTCTTCATCATCACTTTCCTCTTCTTCTTCCTCTTGCACCACTGGCTGGCCAGGTTGGATTTCTTGGGTCCTGAAATGAGAAAGGCACAAGGGTAGGATCATGGTGAGGGGGAAGGGGTGGGGGGAAGCAAGAAGTGCATGCTTACACCATCTGCAGCTTGTAAGTCAGAAGAGATTGTGGGATGAGGGGCAAGTGGAATGTGAGAAGGAGGATTAGGTATGAGTATACCGTCATCTTCAATGCTTCAGTACTGCCGCTGGCCACGACCTCAGTGATGGTCACTCCAATTGTGGTGAACACCGTCTCCTCCAGCGGGGTGAGGATATGGATTCGCTGACCCCCCTCTAGCTATCTGCAGCTGCCTCCTGTTATGTGCCACCTTGTCTTGCAAGAGAGAGAGAAGTATGTCAGTGAGTGTGGTTCACTGTCTTTGGCTGATGTGCCTGTCATGGTTGAATAGCTGGCTGTGAGATGTGGGTGTGAGGCTTGTAGCAGTGCTAAGTGTGTGAGGGTGAGGTGAAGCTATGAATTTCAGGTATATGAGTCGTGATTGATAGAGATCGTTAGTAGGTGAGTGTAGGGGGTGGTGAATTAAGCAGTGTGTGAGTCTAGTGGTTCAGTTGTAAGGATATAGCATTTGAAGATGAATTCACTGACCTTGACCACTCGTGTGAGGTCATTAACCTTCTTGCGGCACTGCATCCAGGTCCTCAGGGTTACACTGCTGGCATTGACCGCGACGGCTATCTGGTCCCAATGCCTTCTCACAGCTTGTCTGCCTGGCCTCCTGGCCCCCTTTGGCTAGAACACCTCTCTTCTACTGTCCACCTCCCACATCAAGGCCTCCAGTGCTGCATCTAAAAATCTGGGAGCTCTCTCTCTGCCGTGTTGCGACATCACACAGTTTTCTTGCTGCTCAGTCTGTTTCCCAGCCACTTCCACCACCTGCTGAAACCAGAATGTACCTCCCCTTTAAGAGGTGCAGGCTGCATTTAAGAAGTGCAAGCCAGCTATAATTGGTGCTAGCTTCGCACAAACTTGAGCTCGCTGCTGAGGCACAAAGCCACTGAACACCGCCCTTAGCACTTCCTTACCGTTGCAATCATTTTAATTAGCAGGCAGCATGAAGTTTCTGTCCTGCCTGCATCGGACTCAACAGACGTGGGCTAATTGCGATGCCCACACCTCTTTTTGGCACTTATCCAATTTCTAGGCCTAAATTTTTAAAAGGAATGGGCTAAAGAACTGTTCTGGTCATTATGTGTACCAACATCATAAACTCATCGAAATAATATATAAAATGGCGACACATAGCAACCAATGTTTCCTGCAAGCTGCGCGGCCCCGCAACCACGCGCGGGCCAGGGACCCCGCACATTGACGGCATTTCAATGAGAAAAACCGCGCATGCACGTTATTTAGAGTGGCCCACGCAGCCCCTTAAAGGGGCCAAACAAAATTAGAGGGAATATTGATAACAACTGCTGCAAATATTACACACACATAGTGCTTTTACCTTTCTAACAAGGAACCAGAATCACTATTGGCCTTAAAATCCGTGGGCCGTCCATCCCAGTATAAGTGCCAGGATGTGCCTGTCGGTGACCTCCAATGCTACCCCACCAAAATATGCAAGGTCAAGGGGAGGTCACCCCATTTACATAATTTGAGTGGGCACCTCCGCCACTAGGGGTGCATCTCACACACCTGCCAGAGGGGAAAGGGCAGAACTTTTGGTGTAGGGTGCTGCTCTGGGGAGTGGATGCCAGTCTCCCCTCTCCCCAGAAAGAGGTTTCGAGTTCCCCATTGAGCCCCCATTCTAAGCGAACTGACAAATACTGATACCATTTTTTTTCATCTTCAGGGACCTAGACCATGACCCACGCCTGGAACGCAGGTGGGCCCCTCCTCTCACTCAGAGTACTGGCCCGCCACTATCTGCTGAAGATGAGAAATCCCACTCCCAGCCAAACTGCCTCTGAGTTTAGTGTTCTTGTTAAGGGCAGGCAGAGGCTCAGGTCCTGAAGAAAGTGGCAGGGAAGGTCAGCACCTAGAGTATCTGAGTCCCATCCTAATTTCTGGACCTTCCTCCACACTCCCACTGGACTTATAGTGGGAGGGCCATGGGTCTTTGTCCCCCATGTCTTCTGGTCATGATAACTGAAACATAATTACATATTTTTTCAATAATAAATTAGTACAATAAACAAACTATACATGGAAACAACTTCCAGAAAAGCTTTTGGAAAGAAATGTATTGTAATTACGCTCTAACAAGTGATATAACTCAAGATGCACTATAAATTAGATATGAGGTTATGCAATTAACTTATTTCCTTAAAGCTATATCCTATAAATATTCAAAGACACTGCAATAGAGTGGCTGATATTTTCACAACAACAATATAATGGAGGCACTTCTAATGAAGTTGTAAACTGATTTTTTTTTACATAACGTAGTTTTTAATTCAAAACTTCATATCTATGGTGCTAATATCTTGGATGCCCCATGTGGAACAGATTTAAGTGAAACAATCTACAATATAGAAACTTATTATAAATGAAGAATTGCAACAGTTAGAGTCCTTACTTTTTCATCATCATCAGTGAAAGGTACTCCTGCAGGGTTTTTGTTGATGGCTTGTGCCACCCCGATAATCTCCCCATCACAGTTCTGAATCGGCATGCACAGAATGGACTTCGTCTTATAACCCGCAAGCTTGTCAATTTCATCACTGAACCGATGGTCCTTCAGAAAGAAAAACAACAGAATATTCGTTTGCAGTACAAAAGTGAAAACAAATTTTTTGTTGTTGTTATTTACAGTAATATCAGCCAATCATTTTAAAGTAGTAGGCTGAAAACAACACTGTTATTATACTATTATCATACGAATGCTCAGCCTGCTTTCATCAATTCCCCTGTCTACTAATTTCATGGAAGTTTTAACCCACTTATTTTAAATGGGTTAAGAAGTCTATTAAAATTGGGGACAACAGAATTTAATATGGGCTCATGAGGGGGTTAGATTTATAACTTACTGCCCGAGTGTTAAACTGATGCTGCAGAATGACTATCGTTACAGAAACTGCCCGATATTAATTTCTATTTATTTCAGTTTTACGCCCGGGTGGCAAGTTGAAAATCTTTCCAAAGGCCTTCGATAAGGTACCACATAATAGATTAAGGAATAAGGTCAGAGCATGCGGAGTGAGGGGACAAGTAGCAGAATGGATAGCTGGTTGGCTACTACTGTAGACAGAAAGCAAAGAGTGGGGGTAAAGGGTAGCTATTCACAGTAGCAGAAGGTGGATAGTGGTGTTCCACAAGGACCAGGGCTGGGACCACTGTTGTTCACAATTTATATTAACGATTTAGACTTTGGAATCAAAAACACAATTTCTAAATTTGCGGACGACACCAAATTGGGGGGGATAGTCAACACTGAGGAGGACCACAACAAATTACAGAAGGACATTAATAAACTTGCAGTATGGGCATATAATTGGCAAATGAATTTCAACACAGATAAGTGTGAGGTATTATATTTTGGTAAGAAAAATAAGGAGGTCGAATGTAACTTGGAAAATAAGAATCTAAATGGGGTAGAGGAGCAAAGGGATCTGGGAGTGCAAATACACAAATCAGTAAAAGTAACGACACAGGTCAATAAGCCCATAAAAAAAAGCAAACCAAGCAATAGGGTTTATTTCTAGAGGGATTGAATTGAAAAGTAATGAAGTTACACTAAACATGTATAGAACCTTGGTTAGACCACACTTGCAGTACTGCACAATTCTGGTTGCTATATTGGCCCAGAAATTCGTGTCGGGGGCTTCCCGCGGGTACAAGCCCCCGACCTACACTTACCTAGCACGCCGGCAGTTGAAGCCGGGGCCTGCGTGGATTTCCTGTCTGTGGCCCGATTCAGCTCCTGGCGCGCTGTGCTAGCGTGATCCAGCGGCTTACTTAGTGCGATGCGTCGGCTGGGATCACGTGAGCACTGGGCAACCAATCGGAGGATGCAAAAGTTCATTCATGAGTTTGACAGTAAGAACTGTCAAACTCATGAAAACTCCGGGCGCCCAAAACGGTACTTAAACTTGAAATAAAAATTTTAAAAACATCACACTATTTAAATGAACTATAAATAACTTTAAATAACTATTTTAAACAATAAGTTAAATTTTTGAAAAAAATAATTTTATAAAAAATCGGGGCTAAAAATACACTAACCTTACTGTAAAGTCTTTAAAAATAATAAACCTGTGGGAAAAAAATTCTAATTTTAATTAATAGACCACTTACCTTTTAAAATTAAGTCCTTACGTCTGCTTTTTTAAAGTGTAAAAAGTGGAGGCCTTCACGCACGGGCAAACCTGGAAAAAAAAGGAAGTTCAACGCACGCGCAGACTCCTGCTCGCACGCGTTCGACCTCTGAACCCCTTGGTTCAGAGGATCGGAAATGCCAGTTTCCCGCGCATGCGCTGTGCATGCAGAAAACGGGCAATTCCATCGGTCCCACGCGTGAGTACATGGTGCTTACTCACGCGTTGGGACACTAATTTCTGGGCCATTATAAAAGGGATATTAGAGGTACTGGAGAGAGAGCAAAATAGATTTACGAAGATGATACTCGAACTGCAAGGTTATACCTATCAAGAAAGGATGAACAGCCTGGTCTCTACTCTTGAAAAGAGAAGGCTGAAGGGTGACCCAATAGAGGTCTTTAAAATTATGAAAGGTTTTGATAGAGCAGACACAGAGAGAGTGTTTCTACTTGTGGGGAAGAGCAAAACTAGAGGCCACCAATATAAGATAGTCACTAAGAAATCAAATAGGGAATTCAAATAGGAAACTTCTTTTCCCAGAGAGTGGTGAGAATGTGGAACTTGCTACCACAGGGAGGAGTTGAGGTGAATAGTATCGATGCATTTAAGGGGAGGCTAGACAAGCATATGAGGGAGAAGGGAATAGAATGTTATGCTGATAGAGTTAGATGAGGAAAGACGGGAGGAGGCTATGTGGAGCATAAACACCGGCATGGACTGGTTGGGCAGAATAGCCTTTTTCTGTATAACCTATGTAATTCTATGTATCACATTACGTGTTTATATGATAACATTTTAAAGTAATTTCCAGCCTCATAAAGGAAAGCAAAATGTTTTCTTACACCTGCAGCAAATTGGATGCACACAAAGTAGGAGATGGCTTTAAATATGGCACATATAGAAATATACACAGATTGGAGAATGCTTTGCACAATTGCATCAAAATTATAGTGTGGTGCATTTAGGATAATACAGGTTTGAATGTGTTACATTTCGCATAATATAGATTGGAATGTGCTGACTTAGGATAAGACAGGTTGGAATGCACATTGTATACAACACAGGTTGGAGTACATTATATACAGGACTAGCTGGAGTGCCCGGCGGTGCCGAGGGTTTTTTGAGGGCATGTTGTTATGAAAAAAGTACAAATAATTTTTATATATATAAATGAGTTTGTCTGTCTGTCTGTGTGGGAAGGGGAGAGAGAGAGGGAAAGAGAGAGAGAGGGGGAAGGAGAGAGAGAGAGAGAGGGGGAAGGAGAGAGAGAGAGAGGGGGAGGAGAGAGAGAGAGAGAGGGAAGGAGAGAGAGAGAGAGGGGGAAGGAGAGAGCGGGAAGGAGAGACAGAGAGAGAGAGGAGAGAGAGAGACAGAGAGGGAAGGAGAGAGAGGGAAGGAGAGAGAGAGAGAGGGAAGGAGAGAGTGAGAGAGAGGGAAGGAGAGAGGGAAGGAGAGAGAGAAAGAGAGGGACGGAGAGAGAGGGAAGGAGAGAGGAGAGAGAGAGGGAAGGAGAGAGAGAGAGGGAAGGAGAGAGAGAGAGAGGGAAGGAGAGAGAGAGAGGGAAGGAGAGAGAGAGGGAGGGAAGGAGAGAGAGAGAGAGGGAAGGAGAGAGAGGGAAGGAGAGAGAGAAGGAGAGAGAGAACGAGAGGGACGGAGAGAGAGGGAAGGAGAGAGAGAGAGAGAGAGGGAAGGAGAGAGAGAGGGAAGGAGAGAGAGAGGGAGAGGGAAGGAGAGAGAGAGAGGGAAGGAGAGAGAGAGGGAGGGAAGGAGAGAGAGAGAGAGGGAAGGAGAGAGAGAGAGGGAAGGAGAGAGAGAGGGGGAAGGAGAGAGAGAGGGAAGGAGAGAGAAAGAGAGGGAAGGAGAGAGAGAGAGAGAGAGAAGAGAGAGAGAGAGAGGGAAGGAGAGAGAGAGAGAGAGGGAAGGAGAGAGAGAGAGAGAGGGAAGGAGAGAGAGAGAGAGGGAAGGAGAGAGCGAGAGAGAGAGGGAAGGAGAGAGCGAGAGAGAGAGAGAGAGAGGGAAGGAGAGAGAGTGAGAGAGGGACGGAGAGAGAGAGAGAGAGGGAAGGAGAGAGAGAGAGAGGGAAGGAGAGAGACAGAGAGGGAAGGAGAGAGGGAAGGAGAGAGGGAAGGAGAGAGAGAGAAGGAGAGAGAGAGAGGGAAGGAGAGAGAGAGAGGGAAGGAGAGAGAGAGAGAGAGAGGGAAGGAGAGAGTGAGAGAGAGGGAAGGAGAGAGAGAGAGAGAGGGAAGGAGAGAGAGAGAGACAGAGGGGGAAGGAGAGAGAGACAGAGGGAAGGCGGGAGAGACAGAGAGAGAGAGAAGGAGAGAGAGAGGGAAGGAGAGAGAGGGTGGGGGAAAGGGGTGGGGGAAAGGGGAGGGGGAAAGGGTGTGGGGGAAAGGGGTGGGAAGGGGTGTTGGGGGGAAGGGGGTGTGTGGGGGGAAAGGGGGGTGGGGGGAAGGGGGTGGGGGGAAAGGGGGTGGGGGGAAGGGGGTGGGGGGAAGGGGGTGTGGGGGAAGGGGGTGTGGGGGAAGGGGGTGTGGGGGAAGGGGGTGTGGGGGTGGGGGGGAAGGGGGTGGGGGGAAGTTAGAAGTTGAAGGCGCTAGATAAATGCAAGCTGTGTTAACGGCGTTTATTAGAATCCCTCTGCCATCCACTGCAATAAAGAGAGATATTTTGAAAGCATTGGCAGTGCAACCTCTCGCAGAGGTCGAGGCGGATACCGCCCTGGATGAGCAGAGCCTGTCCACAGAAGCTCAGGAAGCGAGCGCCGGGGCGGCTGCAGAGGAGGAAGCAGCAGCCGAGCGAGAGCAGGGCGGCGGCGGGCAGCGCCATGGTGCGGCGGCCCGAGCGAGTGCGAGCCCGGGCGCCGGTCGGTGCAGCCCCGCAGCAGAGCAGAGGCTCCAGCACCCGGCGCGACTCGGGCTCAGAGGCGGGCAGCCGGCACCGGCACAGCTGCTCGAAATGGCCGTCAAAGTAGGCGAGCCTCCGGGCGAAGGGCTGCGACCGCGGCCCCGAGCAGCAGCTCCTTCCCCGTCGGCCCATCATCGCTGCTCCTACTTCCACGAGGTCGGGGTGACAGGAGAGAGGGGAGAAAGCAGCGGAGACCCCGTGGGCGGCGTAGCGCCTGAGGCCCAGCCCGAGTCACCCGAGCTGAGCTCCCACTCCCTCCGACCCGAAGAGCTCGGCAGTGACATCCTGCAGAGCGGAGAGGCCCAGGTGACAGGAGAGAGGGGAGAAAGCGGAGAGAAGGAGGAGGCCAGCCTTTACCAAGATGGTGGCGAGGCGGGCCGCTGGTTTGGAATCGGGCCCAGCGGGACGGGCAGTGCCTAGATCGGGCGTGGCTGGCGAGGAGAGGCCGAGGCTTCGAGGCCTGAGGCCTGCAGGCAGCTCATCCACCGTGGATGCAAACAACCCGCGAGCGGAGAGGCCGGGGTGACAGGAGAGAGGGGAGAAAGCAGAGAGAAGGAGAAGGGTGAGGGTGGGACTGGGGCCCATGGTCGGATAGAGGCAGAGTTGCTCCATCACAAACAACAATGGCCGCCGCTTGCTTTTCAGTTTGAAGGATTAGGCCCCGCCCACACACGCCATGAAAAGCCCCCCGTGATGCAGCGCGCTCCCCCCGTAGGATTGGTCAACCTTCACGTCACTCAATGCTAATGAGCGGATTTCCCCCGTATGATTGGCCAACCGCTAATGAGCGAAAATTTGAACGTTTTTTGTCTACTGTCTGAACAATTTTTGTCTGGCCAAAAAGTAAATATACCTAGGACACCCTCCTAATCATAACCTTTCTTTTGATATAACATATGTGTAGGTATGCTCTATAACTTTTGAGTGATGCCCGGACAGACAGACAGACAGACAGACAGGCATCACTATCCTTTTATATATATATATATATATATATATATATATATATATATAGATAATACAGGTCGGAGTGTGCTATATACAGGATAATACATGTTGAAGTGTGCTATATACAGGATAATTCAGGTCGGAGTGTGCTATATACAGGATAATACAGGTCATAGTGTGCTATATACAGGATAATACAGGTCGGAGTGTGCTATATACAGGATAATATAGGTCGGAGTGTGTTATATACAGGATAATACAGGTCAGAGTGTGCTATATACAGGATAATACAGGTCGGAGTGTGCTATATACAGGATAATACAGGTCGGAGTGTGCTATATACAGGATAATACAGGTCAGAGTGTGCTATATACAGGATAATACAGGTCGGAGTGTGCTATATACAGGATAATACAGGTCAGATTGTGCTATGTACAGGATAATACAGGTCAGAGTGTGCTATATACAGGATAATACAGGTCAGATTGTGCTATATACAGGATAATACAGGTCGGAGTGTGCTATATACAGGATAATACAGGTCGGAGTGTGCTATATACAGGATAATACAGGTCAGATTGTGCTATATACAAACATACGAATTAGGAGCAGGAGTAGGCCAGTCGGCCCAATCGAGCCTGCTCCACCATTCAATAAGATCATGGCTGATCTGATTATTCCACATTCCCGCCTACCCCCATTAACTTTTCACCCCCTTGCTCACCAAGAATCTATCTACCTCTGCCTGAAAAATATTCAAAGACTCTGCTTCCACCACCCTCTGAGGAAGAGAGTTCCAAAGACTCACGACCTGCTGTGAGAAAAAATTTCTCCTCATCTGTGTCTTAAATGGGCGACCCCTTATTTTTAAACAGTGACCCCTAGTTCTAGATTCTCCCACAAGAGGAAACATCCTCTCCACATCCACCCTATCCAGACCCCTCAGGATCTTACATGTTTCAATCAAGTCACCTCTTACTCTTCTAAACTCCAGTGGATACAAGCCTAGCCTGTCCAACCTTTCCTCATAAGACAACCCGTTCATTCCAGGTATTAGTCTAGTAAACCTTCTCTGAACTGCTTCCAGTGCATTTACATCCTTCCTTAAATAAAGAGACCAATACTGTACACAGTACTCCAGATGTGGTCTCGCCAATGCCCTGTATAACTGAAGCATAACCTCCCTACTTTTGTATTCAATTCCCCTCGCAATAAACGATAACATTCTATTAGCTTTCCTAATTACTTGCTGTACCTGCATAGTAACCTTTTGCGGTTCATGCACTAGGACACCCAGATCCCTCTGCATCTCAGAGCTCTGCAATCTCTCACCACTTAGATAATATGCTTCTTTTTTATTCTTCCTGCCAAAATGGACAACTTCACATTTTCCCACATTATACACCATTTGCCAGATCTTTGCCCACTCACGTAACCTATCTATATCCCTTTGTAGCCTCCTTATGTCCCCTCCACAATTTACTTTCCTACCTATCTTTTTGTCATCAGCAAATTTAACAACCATACCTTTGGTCCCTTCATCTAAGTCATTTATATAAATTGTAAAAAGTTGAGGCCCCAGCACTGATCCCTGTGGCACACCACTTGTTACATCTTGCCAATCAGAAAATGTGCTATTTATGCCTACTCTCTGTTTCCTGTTAGCTAGCCACTCTTCTATCCATGCCAATATGTTACCCCCTACATCATGAGCTTTTATTTTCCGCAATAACCTTTGATGTGGCACCTTATCAAATCTATGTACAGTACATCCACCGGTTCCCCTTTATCCACAGCACATGTTACTTCCTCAAAGAACTCCAATAAATTAGTTAAACATGATTTCCCTTTCATAAAACCATGTTGATTCTGCCTGATTACTTTGAACTTTCCCTGCTATAATGTCTTTAATAATAGCTTCTAACATCTTCCCTAGGACAGGTGTTAAGCTAACTGGCCTGTAGTTTCCTGCTTTCTGTCTCCCTCCCTTTTTGAATAAAGGAGTTACATTCGCTATTTTCCAATCTAATGGAACCTTCCGCGAATCTAGGGAATTTTGGAAAATTAAAACCAACGCATCAACTATCTCACTAGCCACTTCTTTTTAGACCCTAGGATGAAGTCCATCAGGACCTGGGGACTTGTCAGCCCACAGCTCCAACAATTTGCTCAGTACCACTTCCCTGGTGATTATAATTTTCTTGAGTTCCTCCCTCCCTTCCATTTCCTGATTTACAGCTATTTCTGGGATGTTGCTTGTATCCTCTATAGTGAAGACCGATGCAAAATACCTTTTCAATTGAACTGCTGTCTCCTTATTTTCCATTATTAATTCCCCAGACTCACATTTTATAGGACCAACGCTCACTTTGTTAACTCTTTTCTTTTTTAAATATCTATTGAAACTCTTACTATCTGTTTTTATATTTCTAGCTAGCTTAATCTCGTACTCTAATTTTTCTCTCCTTATTAATCTTTTAGTCATTCTTTGCTGTTTTTTATATTCTGTCGAATCTTCTAACCTGCCACCCATCTTTGCGCAAATATATGCTTTTTTTTTAAGTTTAATACTATCTTTAACTTTTTTAGTTAACCACGGATGGTGGGTCCTCCCCCTTGGAATTTTTCTTTCTTGTTGGAATGTATATGTTCTGTGTATTTTGAAATATCCCCTTAAATGTCTGCCACTGCAACTCTATTGACCTATCCCTTAACCTAATTTGCCAGTTCACTTTAGCTAGCTCTACATTCATGCCCTCATAATTGCCCTTATTTAAGTTTAAAATACTAGTCTTAGACCCACTCTTCTCTCTCTCAAACTGAATGTAAAATTCAATCATATTATGATCGCTGCTACCTAGGGGCACCTTCCCTATGAGGTCATTAATTAATCCTATCTTGTTGTACAATACCAGGTCTAGTATAGCCTGCTCTCTGGTTGGTTCCAGAACATGCTGTTGTAAGGAACTATCCCGAAAACATCCCATGAACTCCTCATCTAAGCTACCTTTGCCCATCTGATTTTTCCAGTCTATATGCAGATTAAAATCCCCCATGATTATTGCCGTACCCTTCTAATGGGAATTAAGGCGGATAAATCCCCCGGACCTGATGGCCTACATCCTAGGGTCTTGAGAGAAGTGGCGGTAGCGATTGTGGATGCAATGGTGATCATTTTCCAGAACTCCCTGGACTTAGGAAAGGTCCCGGCAGATTGGAAAACTGGTAATGTAACAGCCTTATTTAAGAAGGGAAGTAGACAAAAAGCTGGAAACTATAGACCAGTTAACCTAACATCTGTGGTTGGCAAAATGTTGGAGTTCATTATTAAGGAAACAGTAACAGAGCATTTGGATAAACATAATTTAATAGGACAGAGTCAGCATGGTTTTACGAAGGGGAAGTCATGTTTGACAAATTTGCTCGAATTCTTTGAGGATGTAACATACAGAGTGGATAAAGGGGAACCAGTGGATGTAGTGTATTTAGAAACATAGAAACATAGAAGATAGGAGCAGGAGTAGGCCATTTGGCCCTTCGAGCCTGCTCCGCCATTCAATGAGATCATGGCTGATCATCCAAATTCAGTACTCTGTCCCTGCCTTCTCCCCATATCCCTTGATCCCTTTAGCCTCAAGAAACATATCCAACTCTTTCTTGAATATATTTAATGAACTGGCCTCCACCGCCCTCTGTGGCAGAGAATTCCACAGGTTCACCACTCTCTGGGTGAAGAAATTCCTCCTAATTTCTGTCCTAAATGGCTTACCCCTTATCCTTAGACTATGACCCCTGGTTCTGGACTCCCCGGCCATCAGAAACATCCTTTCTGCATCTAGTCTGTCCAGACCTGACAGAATTTTATAGGTTTCGATGAGATCCCCTCTCAATCTTCTAAACTCCAGTGAGTATAAGCCCAATTGACACAATCTCTCCTCGTACGTCATTCCTGCCATCCCAGGTATCAGCCTGGTGAATCTTCGCTGCACTCCCTCCATGGCAAGAACGTCCTTCCTCAGGTAAGGTGACCAAAACTGCACACAATACTCAAGGTGTGGTCTCACCAAGGCCCTGTACCACTGCAGCAAGACATCCTTGTTCTTGTACTTGAACCCTCTTGCTACGAAGGCCAACATACCATTTGCCTTCTTAACCGCCTGCTGCACCTGCATGCTTACCTTGAGCGACTGGTGCATAATAACACCCAGGTCTCGTTGCACTTCCCCTTCTCCCAATCTATTGCCATTCAAATAATAATCTGCCTTCCTGTTTTTGCCACCAAAGTGGATAACCTCACATTTATCCACATTATAGTGCATTTGCCATGTTTCTGCCCAATCACCCAACCTGTCCAAATCGTACTGGAGTTTCACAACATCCTCCTCACAGCTTACCCTCCCACCCAGCTTTGTGCCATCTGCAAATTTGGAGATATTACATCCAATTCCCTCGTCCAGATCATTAATATATATTGTGAACAGCTGGGGTCCTAAGACCGATCCTTGTGGTACCCCACTAGTCACTGCCTGCCACTCGGAAAATGACCCGTTTATTCCAACTCTTTGCTTTCTGTCCGCCAACCAGTTCTCTATCTAAGTCAATACCTTGCCCCCAATCCCTTGTGCCTTAATTTTGCACGCTAATCTCTTATGTGGGAACTTATCGAATGCCTTCTGAAAGTCCAAATACACCACATCCACTGGTTCTCCCTTATCTATTTTACCAGTTATATGCTCAAAAAATTCCAGTAGATTAGTCAAGCATGATTTACCTTTTGTAAATCCATGTTGACTTTGTCCGATCCTGTCACTGCTTTCCAAGTGCTCTGCTGTTACATCTTTTATAATAGACTCTAGCATTTTCCCCACTACCGATGTCAGGCTTACCGGTCTATAATTCCCCGCTTTTTCTCTACCACCTTTTTTGAATAGTGGGGTAACATTAGCTACCCTCCAATCCATGGGCACTGTTCCAGAGTCTATCGAGTTCTGGAAGATGACCAGCAATGCATCTACTATCTCTAGGGCCGCTTCCTTAAGTACCCTGGGATGTAGACCATCAGGCCCTGGGGATGTATCGGCCTTCAGTCCCATCAATTTTCCTAACACCATTTCCCTACAGATACTGATTTCTGTCAGTTCCTCCCTCTCATTAGACCCTATGTTCCCCGGCATCTCTGGGAGGTTATTTGTGTTCTCCTTTGTGAAGACAGAACCAAAGTATGTATTTAGTTGGTCTGTTATTTCCTTGTTTCCCATTATAAATTCCCCTGATTCTGACTGTAAGGGACCTACGCTTGACTTCACCAATCTTTTTCTCTTCACATATCTATAAAAGCTTTTACAGTCAGTTTTTATGTTCCCTGCGAGCTTACTCTCATATTCTATTTTCCCTTTCTTAATTAATCCCTTTGTCCTCCTTTGTTGACTCCTAAACTGCTCCCAATCCTCAGGATTATTGCTTTTTCTAGCCAATTTATATGTCCTCTCCTTGGATCTTATGCTATCCCTGATTTCCCTTTCTAGCCACGGTTGAGCCACCTTTTTTGTTTTATTTTTATGCCAAACTGGGATGAACAAATTCTGTAGCTCATCCATTCGGTCTTTGAATGTTTGCCATTGCCTATCCACCGTCAACCCTTTGAGTGCCATTCCCCAATCAATCCTACCCAACTCGCTCCTCAGACCATCGTAGTTTCCTTTATTTAAATTCAGGACCCTAGTCTCTGAGTCAAATACTTCATTCTCCATCTTAATGAAGAATTCGATCATATTATGGTCGCTCTGACCCAAGGGGCCTCGTACAACAAGATTGCTAATTAATCCTTTCTCGTTACATAATACCCAGTCTAAGATGGCCTGATCTCTGGTTGGTTCCTCGACATATTGGTCCAGGAAGCCATCCCGTAAACACTCCAGGAATTCCTCCTCCACAGTATTGTTACTAATTTGGTTGGCCCAATCTATGTGTAGATTAAAGTCACCCATGATGACTGCTGTGCCCTTATTGCACGCTTCTTTAATTTCCCTTTTAATGCCATTCCCAACCTCCGCCTTACTGTTTGGAGGTCTATATACCACTCCCACTAATGTTTTTTTCCCCTTGGTATTTCTCAATTCTACCCATACAGATTCCACATCATCAGAGCTAATATCCTTCATTACAATTGTATTTGTAAAGTCTGCGCCTCAATAATACATGGACTTCGGGAGAACAGTTTAACAGGTACTTTACTGAACAAGAGGCAGCTTGAAACTGAAACTACAGAAGCCTGCTCGGGTCTTTTATACAGGGGTGGTCACTGCCGGTACTGCAGTCTAAGACCAGTTATTCCCTTAAAGGTACATACACAACAATTCCTCCCCTTTCAGATAAACAGTACATAACATTCATTTAACAACTAAATAATAACTAATTACAATTACAATTTTCTCAGTAATATATATATCAACTGAAATAATCATTTATAAGTTCAGTCTTTGAGGAGGCTTCCTGATCCGGGCTGGATAACGCCTTTCTCGAGTATCCTGTTCTGGCGGTGGAGTCAAGTCTGGCTCATTGTCATTGGTTGGTTCGTCATCTTCCTATACCCCTGCTTCTGAGGTAGACGCAATCTGTACTTCGGGCTCATTACCAGGTGCACATGCTTCTGGTACAGGTTTGGCTTGTTCCTGTGACTCTAGAATCTGGTCAGCATGGCATCTCATGATGCTCTCTCCAACGTCCACTGTGTACATTAGTGGTCCCTGCTGTGTGCATATCGTGCCTGGCTGCCATTTTTCTGTTCGGTAGTCGCGGGCCAAGACTGGTTGCCCTATCTTGAAGCTCCTGGTTGGCTTCTCATTTATGTGCTGGAACTGCTTATCCTCAACATCTCGTCTTATGTTTGGTTTGAGAAAATCCAAGCGACATCTTAGTCTCCGGTTGAAAAACAGTACGGCTGGAGTTTGGTGGGTTACTGCATGTGTCGCATTCCGGTAAGCAAACAGGAAGTTATCCACCTTGTGTTGCAGTGGTATGTCATCATTATACATTGCCTTTATGGCCTTTTTAAAGGTCTGAACAAACCTCTCAGCCAATCCATTTGTGGCTGGATGATATGGGGCAGATGTGTAATGTTTCACCCCATTATTCTTCAGGAACCTCCGGAAATCCTCAGACACAAACTGTGGGCCATTGTCGGAACAGATCTGTTCTGGCAACCCATTCCTGGTGAAGATGGTCCTTAGGACTGCAATAGTTTTCTCCGTGGTGGTGGAGGACATTTTAATGACCTCTGGCCATTTCGAATGGGCGTCCACAGCGATTAGAAACATTGAGTCCATAAATGGACCAGTGAAATCAATGTGTACCTGTTGCCATGGAGATGAGGGCCACTCCCATGGATGTAGCGGGGCCTGTGGTGGAGCGTTTTGGACCTTCTGGCATCCTGTGCATCTCTTGGTCATATCCTCGATTTCTTTATCGATTCCCGGCCACCACACAAACGCCCTGGCTAGGCTCTTCATTTTTACCCCTTCCAGATGACCCTCGTGAAGCTCATTGAGTACTCTATCTCTCAACTTGGGTGGAATTACCGCTCGGGATCCACACATCAAGGTTCCCGGCACACTGACAGCAGTTCCCTCCTTGGCGAGAATGCTGGCAACAGTGAGTCGCCATATGCTGGCCATCCCTTCACCGTCAAATCATAGACCTGAGAGAGTGTCGGGTCATTTCGGGTTTCCTTCTCAATACTTGCGTTTGTAACAGGCAAACATTCGACTATGGCCGCATGGAATATCTCCACAGGGTCCACTGCAGGTACTTCTTCCGCTGTAGGCAACGGTAGGCGCGACAGCCCATCAGCATTTCCATGTTGTTTCGTACCTTTGTACTCTATGTCATACTGATGTGCCCCTCGAAAAAGTGACCATCTTTGCAGCCGTTGCGCCGTCATCACCGGAACGCCCTTCTTTGGGTTAAAAATTGAGACCAGGGGTTGATGATCAGTCAGTAGGGTGAATTTCTGCCCGTGCAGATAGTGATTGAACTTCTTCACCCCCCACACCAGGCTGAGGGCCTCCCTGTCAATCTGGGCTTAGTTACGCTCAGCTGAGGTTAGCGAGCATGATGCAAAGGCTATTGGCCTCTCTGAACCGTCATGGAATTTGTGTGACAGCACCGCTCCAATGCCGTAAGGTGACGCATCACATGCCAACCGAATCGGTAGTGTTGGGTTGTAGTGGGCCAATACTTCTTTTGAAGTGATTTGGCATTTACATTCCTGAAAGGTACGCTTACACTCATCACTCCATTTCCATGTTACACCAGTTTGAAGGAGGGCGTTCAGTGGTTGCAGAATTATAGGTAAATTCGGCAAGAACTTATGGTAGTAGTTCACTAACCCGAGGAACGACCTCAGTTGCGACACATTTTCTGGTGCTGGAGCCTTGACTACAGCCTCAATCTTGTCCGGCGACTTATGCAACCCTTCCTCATCAATCATGCGGCCACAATACGAGATTTGTCTCCTGAAGAACTCGCATTTGGGACGGTTGGCTCGTAGCCCATATTCCTGCAATCTCGTGAGCACCTGTTCCAGGTTGGCAAGGTGTTCATTGTCATTTTCGCCCGTAACCAGGATGTCATCCAAATAACACTGGGTCCCCGGGATCCCTTGCAGGACTTGTTCCATTGCCCTCTGCCACATAGCCGGGGCCGATGCTACCCCAAATACCAGTCGATTGTACTGGTAAAGGCCTTTGTGAGTGTTTATCGTGAGGTATTTCCTAGATGCTTCTTCCACCTCCATTTGTAGATACGCTTGAGCCAGGTCAATCTTTGTAAAACGTTTCCCTCCAGGTAATGAGGTGAAAATATCTTCTATCCGCGGAAGCGGATACTGTACTGTGTGCAGGACTGGGTTCACAGTCACCTTGAAGTCCCCACGGATGCGAACCTTCCTTGGCTCCCCAGGCGTGCTGCTCAATGCTTTCTTCATTACAGGAACGATGGGTGTGGCCCACTCGCTCCAGTCCACCTTAGACAGCACCCGCGAGCGCTCCAGACTCTCCAGTTCAGCTTCCACAGCTGGGCGTATCGCGTATGGCACCGCTCTGGCCTTGAAAAATTTTGGGGTTGCGTTATCCTCAATCTTTATGGTTGCCTTTACTCCTTTTAGTGTCCCAAGTCCTTGTTGGAACACCTCTTCCGCGTCAGATAGAATTTGTGACAGACATCCAGGTGCGACGTCATCATCTTTTTTGTCAGTCACAGTTAGTGCCAGAATGGAATGCCAATCCAATTGTCGTCTTCGGATCCATTCACGTCCCAATAATGGTGGTCCTCCATCTCGTAGTATATACATGTATAGTTTCTGTGTTTCCTTTCTGTTATATTCAACTGGCACCCTTATTTTTCCTCTTGGGTAGACCTTTTGCCCCGTGTATGTCTTCAATACAATGGACGTGTCCTTTAAGGGTATGTGTGAGAATAGCCGCTCATAGTCTCGTCGATTCATGACAGTTAGGGCTGATCCTGTGTCCAATTCCATCTTCACTGGGGACCCTGCTATCATGAGGGTGACCCAAATGGTTCGGTGATCTTCTTTTGCGATCACGTTGTGTAACTTTAAACAACTTAGTCGCCTGCTCCCGGAGTCCTTATCACTCTCCTGATCTTCTGAACTACTGTCAGTTTCTTTACTTTCCTGTACTGTTCCTTAGTAGTTCTTGTCATGTTGGTCTTCTTTCCCGACCTGCAGACTCTTGCTATATGTCCCATCTTCCCGCATTGCCTGCATATTTTGTCTTTAAACCAGCAGTCCTTCTGCTCATGGGTTGTTCGGCTGCAGCGATAGCACTTTTCGGCTCCATACGCCATTTCATTAGCGCTGTATTCTTGTGGTTTCTGTTGTATTTACGCAGCTCCCCGTGCTGCTGCTTCGTAGGATACTGCCACGCTGAAAGCCTGTTCTAGCGTCAGGTCCTTTTTTGAAAGTAGTCGTTTCTGGGTTCCTTCACTCTGAAGCCCGCAGACAAACTTATCCCGTAAGGTGTCTGCCAGTCCTGCTCCGAACTGGCAGTGCTTCGATAACTTGCGTAGTTCCGTAAGATAGTCAGCATTGCTCTCATCTTTGTGCTGGTTTCTTTTATGGAACTTGAATCTTTCTGCTATCAGCAGTGGTGTAGGGCTTAGGTGTTCCTGTAAGATATGAACAATCTCCTCAAAACTTTTCTCCATTGGTTTAGCTGGGGTAATTAAATTCCGCAATAGGCCGTACGTATTCGCACCCATCAGATTTAATAATACCGACGCCCTCTTTCCATCGGCCACCTCATTTGCCTTGCAGTACACTTCGATTCTTTCTACATACGTGGTCCAGTCTTCTACCTCGTTGTCGAAAGCAGTGATACTGCCACTTTTCGGCATCTTGGGCGATTTAAAATGGCACCTCCCATGCTTTTGCTTCTTCCCCAATGGAATAAAATGGCGCCTCCCACGCTTTTACTTCTTCCCCTTACTGCCACGCTGCTCCTAGCATTCTACGGGATAATGGCGGCGACCCGCAGCTTCGGCGCGTCTCGCTTTCCTTCCCCCCCGTTTAGTTTCTCTCCGCTGTCATGTTCTCGAGCACCGACCGCGCTCCACCCTCTCTCTCTTGTTTTCTTTTCCCGGCGACGCTGCGCGGCCCGATTTGTAGAGCCGCTCGATCGAGCTTGAGCCCGCCGCAGTCCGGAAGGGTCAGCACACTACCTGCTACCAGCATGATTCGCTGGAACCACAGTCTCTCCCACAATTCTCCAAACACCGATGGATTCTTTGGGCGGTTGCCCTCGGTCGATACCCGTTGCTCAGACTACGACCTTCCAGGACCTTCCTTTCAGGCGAGATCCCCGTGAGATGATGCCACACTGCAGGTGAGTTCGAACTTACTCGTCGCCACTGTAAAGTCTGCGCCTCAATCATACACGGACTTCGGGAGAATAGTTTAACAGGTACTTTACTGAACAAGAGGCAGCTTGAAACTGAAACTACAGAAGCCTGCTAGGGCCTTTTATGCAGGGGTGGTCACTGCCGGTACTGCAGTCTAAGACCAGTTATTCCCTTAAAGGTACATACACAACAGTATTAATCCCTTCTTTAACCAGTAATGCTACCCCACCTCCTTTTCCTTTTTGCCTATCTTTCCTGAATATCGAATACCCCTGGATGTTGAGTTCCCAGTCTTGGCCATCCTTGAGCCATGTTTCCGTAATCCCAACCAAATCATATTCGTTTACCTCTATTTGCGCAGTCAATTCATCCACCTTATTACAAATGCTCCTCGCATTAAGACATAAAGCCTTCAGGCTTGTTTTTTTAACACTCTTAGACCTATTAGAATTATTATTTATTGTGGCCATGTTTGAGTTAAACCGTTGATTTCTCTGACTGCCACTTTTGTTTTTCTCCTTCCTATCTTTTGCTTTTATCCCTGTTTTCCTTTCCTCTGTCTCCCTGCTCAGGTTCCCAAACCCCTGCCATTTTAGTTTAAACCCCCCCGAACAGTGCTAGCAAACCTCCCCGCAAGAATTTTTGTCCCGCTCTGGTTCAGGTGCAACCCGTCCGACTTGTACAAGTCCCACCTTCTCCAGAAGCAGGCCCAGTGATCCAGGAAACTAAAGCCCTCCCTCCTGCACCAACTCTTTAGCCACGCATTCATCTGATCTATCCTCCTATTCCTATACTCACTAGCACGTGGCACCGGGAGTAATCCAGAGATTACAACCTTTGAGGTCCTACTCTTTAATCTGCTACCTGCACTGTATATACCTTTAAGTGGGGAACTATCTTTTACAGCTCATGTACACTGTAGGACCGGCAGTGACCACACCTGTATATAGCCCTGAGTAGTAATCTGTACAGATCAGTTGCAGTGTGAGCCACGTTGAGTAAACACCTGTTGTACCGTTCTCCGCAGTCTGTGTCTTATTATACAGGGACACAACATTGACGATGAGGCAAGTTCGAAACTACCTGCAACTCTGCATCACCTCCCGGGGATTCGTTCCTGGAGATCAGTGGATTGGAGGTCAAGGCCAGAGACTCGGGCTTCGACCACGGGCAACCGCCCAGTCATCCAGCAGAGACTCGAGAATTGCGGGGGAGGCTGTCAAGAGCCAGGCTTGGCTTTCCAGTCGAGGTGGTCCAGCGAAACGGGCTGGCAACAGGTAGTGCGCAGACCCTTCCCGGACAGCGGTGGGCTAGAGCCCGACCGAGCAGTACAGCAAAGGGCCGAGAAGCGTCGACGGGAGAGAGGGAGAGGGCAGAGCGCTCAGGGCGCAGCTGGTGTTCAGGGGCTGAACAGCGTCAGAGAGAGGGAGAGAGAGACGCGCAGAAACCCGCGAGGCGCCGCCATTGCCACGAGGACCGCTGAGAGCGGCGTTGGCAGCAGCGCAGGAGAAGCACGCGAAACCTACAGGGCGCCGCCATTGCCACAAGAACCGCCGGGAGCGGGGGAGGAAGGAAAGCGCAGGAGACGCCATTTTAAGCCATTGGGAGACGCCATTTTAAACAACACCCAAAATGCCGAAGAGTGGCAGTATCACCGCATTTGACAATGAAGTCGAAGATTGGACTACATATGTCGAACAAATAGAGGTGTACTGCAAGGCAAATGAGGTGTCAGATGACAAGAAAGCGTCGGTATTGTTAAATTTAATGGGTGCAAAGATGTATGGTTTATTACGAAATCTAGTAACCCCAACGAAGCCAATGGAAAAGAGTTTTGAAGACATAGTAATGATACTAAAGGAACATTTAAACCCCACACCGCTGCTGATAGCAGAAAGATTCAAGTTTCACAAACGGAACCAGCATAAGGCTGAAAGCAATGCTGATTATTTAACAGAACTGTGCAAACTATCGAAACACTGCCAGTTTGGAGCGGGACTGGCAAATACCTTAAGGGACAAGTTTGTGTGTGGGCTTCAAAGTGAAGGAACCCAGAAACGGCTTTTATCTGAAAAGGACCTTACGCTGGAAAAGGCTTTCATCATAGCGGTATCATATGAAGCAGCAGCACGGGGCGCTGCAGAGATACAACAGAGACCGCAAGAATATGGCACAAACGAAATGTCATATGGAACAGAGAAGTGCTATCGCTGCGGCAGAACAACACATGACCAGAATGATTGCTGGTTCAAAGACAAAGTGTGCAGACAGTCTGGAAAAGTAGGACACATAGCACGAGTCTGCAGGTCGGGAAAGAAAACCAGCAATAAGAAACCTACCAAAGAAAAATACAAGAAGGTACATAAGATGACGGAGAATAGTTCAGACGAACAAAAGAGTGATAATGACTCCGAAAGCAGGGAACTGAGTTGTCTGAAACTACATAATGTGATCACAACGGAGGATCACCGAACCATCTGGGTCAATCTCAAGATAGCAGGAGTCCAGGTAAAGATGGAATTGGACACAGGATCAGCCCAAACAGTCATAAACCGACGGGACTACGAGCGGCTAGTCTCACACATACCCTTGAGAGACACAAAAATTATTTTGAAGATGTACACGGGGCAAAAAGTCTACCCCAAAGGAAAAATAAGGGTGACCATTATATATAACGGTAAGGAAACACCAAAACTAGACCTGTATGTATTGCAAGATGGAGTACCACCATTACTGGGACGTGAATGGATCTGGAAAATACAACTGGATTGGCATTCCATACAGGCACTGACTGTGGCTGACAAAAAGGGTGACGATGTCACACCTGGGCGACTGTCAAAGATCCTAACTGACGCGAAAGAAGTGTTCCAGCAAGGACTCGGCACACTAAAAGGCATGACAGCGATGATTAAAATTGAAGAAAACGCAAGCCCAACATTTTTTAAGGCCAGACCTTATGTGATCTGCCCAGCCGTCGAAGCAGAGCTGGAGAGTCTGGAACATTCAGGTGTACTGTCCAAGGTAGAATGGAGCGAGTGGGCTACACCCATCGTCCCTGTGATGAAAAAAGTCATTGAGCAGCACGCCTGGGGAACCAAGGAAGGTTCGCATCTGTGGGGACTTTAAGGTAACAGTGAACCCGGTCCTTCACACCGTACAATATCCACTTCCGCGGATTGAATATATTTTCGCCTCGCTATCTGGAGGGAAACGCTTCACTAAGATTGATCTGGCCCAGGCATATCTGCAAATGGAGGTAGAAGAAGCATCAAAAAAATACCTCACAATCAACACCCATAAAGGTCTCTACCAATACAACCGGCTGGTATTCGGGGTAGCATCAGCTCCGGCTATTTGGCAGAGGGCAATGGAACAAGTCCTGCAAGGGATCCCAGGGACCCAGTGTTATTTGGATGACATCCTGGTCACGGGCGAAAATGAAAGTGATCACCTTGCCAACCTGGAGCAGGTGCTCACTAGATTGCAGGAATATGGGCTCCGAGCTAACCGCCCCAAATGCGAGTTTTTTAGAAAACAGATCTCGTATTGTGGCCACGTTATCGATAAAGAAGGGTTACATAAGTCCCCAGAGAAGATTGAGGCAGTAGTCAAGGCTCCAGCACCGGAAAATGTGTCACAACTGAGGTCGTTCCTCGGGCTGGTAAACTACTACCATAAGTTCTTGCCAAATTTGTCGACAATACTACACCCACTGAACACACTACTGCAAACTGGGGTGCCATGGAAATGGAGTGACGAATGTAGACGAGCTTTCCAGAAGAGCAAAACACTAATCACATCGAAAGAGGTATTGGCCCATTACAACCCAGCATTGCCAATTTGGTTGGCATGTGATGCATCACCCTACGGCATTGGAGCGGTGCTATCGCACAAATTCTCAGACGGCTCAGAGAGGCCAATAGCCTTTGCGTCACGATCACTAACCTCAGCCAAGCGTAACGACGCCCAGATTGACAGGGAAGCCCTCAGCCTAGTGTGGGGAGTGAAAAAGTTCAATCACTATCTGCACGGGCAGAAATTCACCTTGCTGACGGATCACCAGCCTCTTGTCTCTATTTTTAATCCGAAGAAGGGCGTTCCGGTGATGACTGCGCAATGGCTACAAAGATGGTCACTTTTTCTAGGGGCGTACCACTATGAGATTGAATATAATGGCACGAAACATCATGGAAATGCTGATGGGCTATCACGCCTGCCACTGTCTACTGCGGAGGAAGCACCAGCAGTGGATCCTATCGAAATAGTCCATTCGATTATAGTTGAATACCTACCGGTAACTAACGCTTGTATCGAAAAGGAAACCCGAAATGTCCCGACACTGTCTCGGGTATATGATTTGATGGTGAAGGGATGGCCAGCACATGGTGACTCACTGTTGCCAGCATTCTCGACAAGCAGAGAACAGCTGTCAGTGTGCCGGGGGACCTTGATGTGTGGATCCCGAGTGGTAATTCCACCCAAGTTAAGGGAGAGCGTGCTCAATGAGCTTCATGAGGGTCAACTGGGAGGGGTAAAAATGAAAAGCCTAGCCAGGGCTTATGTGTGGTGGCCGGGAATCGATAAACAAATCAAGGACCTGACCAAGAGTTGCTCAGGATGCCAGAAAGTCCAAAATGCACCACCACAGGCCCCTCTACACCCATGGGAGTGGCCCTCATCTCCATGGCAACGGGTGCATATTGATTTTGCTGGTCCATTCATGGACTCAATGTTTTTAATAGCCGTGGATGCGCACTCAAAATGGCCTGAGGTCATCAAAATGTCCTCCACCACCACGGAGAAAACTATTGCAGTCCTACGGACCATTTTTGCCAGGAATGGCTTGCCAGAACAGATTTGCTCCGACAACGGACCACAGTTTGTGTCCGAAGGGTTCCGGAGGTTCTTAAAAAAGAATGGGGTAAGGCATTACACATCCGCCCCGTATCATCCAGCCACAAATGGATTGGCTGAGAGGTTCGTACAAACCTTTAAGAAGGCAATAAAGGCTATGTACAATGACAACATTCCGCTGCAGCACAAGGTGGACAATTTCCTGTTCGCCTACCGGAATGCGACACATGCAGTCACCAACCAGGCCCCAGCCATGATGTTCTTTAACCGAAGGTTAAGATCTCGCCTGGATTTGCTCAGACCAAACGTACGAAGAGATGTTGAGAGTAAGCAATTCCAGCACATCCATGAGAAGCCAACAAGGAGCTTCAATGTAGGGCAACCAGTCTTGGCCCGCGACTACCGAACAGAAAAATGGCAGCCAGGAACGATATGCACACGGCAGGGCCCACTAATGTACACAGTGGACGTTGGGGAGAGCATCGTGAGACGCCATGCTGACCAGATCCTAGAGTCACAGGAACAAGTCAACCCCATGCCTCGCCCATACGTACCTGGTGATGAACCCGACGTACAGGTCGCATGTACCCCAGAAACAGTAGCATCGGAAGCTGATGAACCAACCGACGACAGGGGGCCAGAATCGCCTCCGCACCAAGAGCAAGACACTCGGGAAAGGCACTATCCAGAAAGGATCAGGAAGCCTCCCCAAAGACTGAATATATAAATAGACTATTTTTAGCTAATGTTGCGTGTTAAAAGTGTTAATTGTAATTAGTTTGATATTTAATTGTTAAATGAGTGTTATGGTACTGTTAATCTAAAAGGGGAGGAATTGTAATGTATATACCTTTAAGTGGGCAACTATCTTTTACAGCTCGTGTATACTGTAGTACCGGCAGTGACCACACCTGTATATAGCCCTGAGTAGTAATCTGTACAGATCAGTTGCAGTGTGAGCCACGTTGAGTAAACACCTGTTGTACCGTTCTCCACAGTCTGTGTCTTATTATACACGGACACAACACTACCTAGCTCCCTAAATTCTTTCTGCAGGACCTAATCCCTCTTCCTACCCATGTTGTTGGTCCCAATGTGAACCACGACCTCTGCCTGTTCACCCTCCCCCTTCAGAATGCCCTGCAGTGGTTCAGTGACATCCTTGACCCTGGCACCAGGGAGGCAACAAACCATCCTGGAGTCACGTCTACGGCCACAGAAACACCTATCTGTTCCCCTTACGATAGAATCCCCTATCACTATTGCTCGCCCACTCTTTTTCCTCCCTTCCTGAGCAGCAGAAGCACCCCTGGTGCCAGGAAGTTGGCTGCTGCTGCCTTCCTCTGGTAAGTCATCCCCCTCAACAGTATCCAAATTGGTATACCTGTTTGAAAGGGGGATGGCCACAGGGGTCCCCTGCACTACCTGCCTGTCTCTACTGCTCTGCCTGATGGTCACCCATTTCCCTTCTGCCTGTGCAGCCCTACCCTGCGGTGTGACCAACTCATCATACATGTAATCCACAACCCTCTCAGCATCGTGAATGCTCCACAACCCATCCATCCGCAGCTCCAGCGCCTCAATACGGCCTGTTCGTAGCTGCAGCTGGATGCATTTCTGGCACACGTGGTCGTCAGGGACACTGGCAGCATCCCTGAATTCCCACATAGAGCAAGAGGAGCATAACACAGGGCTGGGCTCTCCTGGCATGACTTACCCCTTTAATTAATTTAAATTAATTCAATACTACCAGTTAAAGATATACTCTAGGGCGCTTATTTACTACACCACAGAGACCCTAGAAAATATAAACCGCAGAATTTAAGCTTGCAATGAAAAGGAGAAAGAAAGAAATACTCACCAACCAATCACTTACCTGCTTCCTGGTGACGTCACACTTGGATTACTTTTTACCTCTCTCCCCTGCTGTTGAATTGGTTGGGCCTCGTTCGTTGAATCAGCCACCGTTCCCCAACTGCCGCCGGTTTTTGAAACTCCTCAGCTGCTTGCTCGCAGGTCCGCTCTGGTCGGGCCTCATTCGCTGAATCAGCCGCCGCTCCCCAACTGCCGCCGGTTTTTGAAACTCCTCAGCTGCTCGCTCGCAGGTCCGCTCTGGTCGGACCTCATTCACTGAATCAGCTGCCGCTCCCCAACTGCCGCCGGTTTTTGAAACTCCTCAGCTGCTCGCTCGCAGGACCACTCTGCTCGGGCCTCGTTCACTGAATCAGCCGCCGCTCCCCAACTGCCACCGGTTTTTGAAACTCCTCAGCTGCTTGCTCGCAGGTCCACTCTGGTTGGGCCTCGTTCGCTGAATCAAAAGGCATTTGACAAGGTTCCACACAAAAGATTACTGATCAAGATAAAAAATCACGGGATTCGGGGTAATATACTGGCATGGGTGGAAGATTGGCTATCTAACAGAAAACAAAGAGTTGGGATAAATGGTTCGTTCTCGGGCTGGCAATCACTAACTAGTGGTGTTCCGCAGGGGTCTGTTGTGTCTGGGTATAACAAGACACAGACTGCAGCAGAAACGGTACAACAGGTGTTTACTCAACGTGGCTCACAGTTGAACTGACTGTACAGATTACTACTCAGTGCTATATACAGGTGTGGTCACTGCTGGTACTACAGTATACATGAGCTGTAAAAAGTAGTTCCCCCCCTTAAAGGTATATATATTACAATTCCTCCCCTTTAAGATTAACAGTACCATAACACTCATTTAACAATTAAATATCAAACTAATTACAATGAACACTTTTAACATGCAACATTAGCTGAAAATAGTCGATTTATATATTCAGTCTTTGGGGAGGCCTCCTGATCCTTTCTGGATAGTGCCTTTCCCGAGTGTCTTGCTCTTGGTGCGGAGGCGATGCTGGCATCCTGTCGTCGGTTGGTTCATCAGCTTCCGATGCTACTGTTTCTGGGGTAGATGCGACCTGTACGTCGGGTTCATCACCAGGTACGTATGGGCGAGGCATGGGGTTGACTTGTTCCTGTGACTCTAGGATCTGGTCAGCATGGCGTCTCACGATGCTCTCCCCAACGTCCACTGTTTACATTAGTGGGCCCTGCCATGTGCGTATCATTCCTGGCTGCCATTTTTCTGTTCGGTAGTCGCGGGCCAAGACTGGTTGCCCTACATTGAAGCTCCTTGTTGGCTTCTCAATGATGTGCTGGAATTGCTTACTCGCAACATCTCTTCGTACATTTGGTCTGAGCAAATCCAGGCGAGATCTTAACCTTCGGTTAAAGAACATCATGGCTGGGGCCTGGTTGGTGACTGCATGTGTCGCATTCCGGTAGGCGAACAGGAAATTGTCCACCTTGTGCTGCAGCGGAATGTTGTCATTGTACATAGCCTTTATTGCCTTCTTAAAGGTTTGTACGAACCTCTCAGCCAATCCATTTGTGGCTGGATGATACGGGGTGGATGTGATTAGAGTTTTGCTCTTCTGGAAAGCTCGTCTACATTCGTCACTCCACTTCCATGGCACCCCAGTTTGCAGTAGGGTGTTCAGTGGGTGTAGTATTGTAGACAAATTTGGCAAGAACTTAAGTAGTAGTTTACCAGCCTGAGGAACGACCTCAGTTGTGACACATTTTCTGGTGCTGGAGCCTTGACTACTGCCTCAATCTTCTCTGGGGACTTATGTAACCCCTCTTTATCGATAACGTGGCCACAATACGAGATCTGTTTTCTAAAAAACTCGCATTTGGGGCGGTTAGCTCGGAGCCCATATTCCTGCAATCTAGTGAGCACCTTCTCCAGGTTGGCAAGGTGATCACTGTCATTTTCGCCCGTGACCAGGATGTCGTCCAAATAACACTGGGTCCCTGGGATCCCTTGCAGGACTTGTTCCATTGCCCTCTGCGAAGGACCGGGTTCACTGTTACCTTAAAGGCCCCACAGATGCGAACCTTCCTTGGTTCCCCAGGCGTGCTGCTCAATGACTTTTTCATCACAGGGATGATGGGTGTAGCCCACTTGCTCCAATCTACCTTGGACAGTACACCAGAACGTTCCAGACTCTCCAGCTCTGCTTCGACGGCTGGGCGGATCGCGTAAGGTACCGGTCTGGCCTTAAAAAATGTTGGGCTTGCGTTTTCTTCAATTTTAATCATCGCTGTCATGCCTTTTAGTGTTCCGAGTCCTTGCTGGAACACTTCTTTCACGTCAGTTAGGATCTTTGACAGTCGCCCAGGTGTGACGTCGTCATCCTTTTTGTCAGCCACAGTCAGTGCCTGTATGGAATGCCAATCCAGTTGTATTTTCCGGATCCATTCATGTCCCAGTAATGGTGGTCCTCCATCTTGCAATACATACAGGTCTAGTTTTGGTGTTTTCTTACCGTTATATATAACGGTCAACCTTATTTTTCCTTTGGGGTAGACTTTTTGCCCCGTGTACGTCTTCAAAATAATTTTTGTGTCTCTCAAGGGTATGTGTGAGAATAGCCGCTCGTAGTCCCGTCGGTTTATGACTGTTAGGGCTGATCCTGTGTCCAACTCCATCTTTACCTGGACTCCTGCTATCTTGAGAGTGACCCAAATAGTTCGGTGATCCTCCATTGTGATCACATTATGCAGTTTCAGACAACTCAGTTCCCTGCTTTCGGAGTCGTTATCACTCTTTTGTTCATCTGAACTATTCTCCGTCATCTTATGTACCTTCTTGTACTTTCCTTTGGTAGGTTTCTTATTGCTGGTTTTCTTTCCCGACCTGCAGACTCGTGCTATGTGTCCTACTTTTCCAGACTGTCTGCACACTTTGTCTTTGAACCAGCAATCATTCTGGTCATGTGTTGTTCTGCCGCAGCGATAGCACTTCTCTGTTCCATATGACATTTCGTTTGTGCCATATTCTTGCGGTCTCTGTTGTATCTCTGCAGCGCCCCGTGCTGCTGCTTCATATGATACCGCAATGCTGAAAGCCTTTTCCAGCGTAAGGTCCTTTTCAGATAAAAGCCGTTTCTGGGTTCCTTCACTTTGAAGCCCACACACAAACTTGTCCCTTAAGGTATCTGCCAGTCCCGCTCCAAACTGGCAGTGTTTCGATAGTTTGCGCAGTTCTGTTCAATAATCAGCATTGCTTTCATCCTTATGCTGGTTCCGTTTGTGAAACTTGAATCTTTCTGCTATCAGCAGCGGTGTGGGGTTTAAATGTTCCTTTAGTATCGTTACTATGTCTTCAAAATTCTTTTCCATTGGCTTCATTGGGGTTACTAGATTTCGTAATAAACCATACGTCTTTGCACCCATTAAATTTAACAATACCGACGCTTTCTTGTCGTCTGACACCTCATTCGCCTTGCAGTACACCTCTATTCGTTCAACATATGTAGTCCAATCTTCGACTTCATTTTCAAATGCGGTGATACTGCCACTCTTCGGCATTTTGGGTGTGGTTTGAAATGGCATCTCCCAATGGCTTAAAATGGCGTCTCCCGCGCTTTCCTTCCTCCCCCGCTCCCGGCGGTTCTCGTGGCAATGGCGGCACCCTGTAGGTTTCGCGCGCTTCTCCTGCGCTGCTGCCAACGCCGCTCTCGGCGGTCCTCGTGGCAATGGCGGCACCTCGCGGGTTTCTGCGCGTCTCTCTCTCCCTCTCTCCGATGCTGCTCGGCCCCTGAACACCGGCTGCGCCCTGTGCGCTCTGCCCTCTCTCTCTCTCCCCCGTCGATGCTGCTCGGCCCTTTGCTGTGCCACTCGGTCGGGCTCTAGCCCGCCACTGTCCGGGAAAGGTCTGCGCACTACCTGTTGCCAGCCCGTTTTGCTGGACCACCTCGACTGGAAAGCCAAGCCTGGCTCTCGACAGCCTCCCCTGCAATTCTCGAGTCTCTGCTGGATGACTGGGCGGTTGCCCGTGGTCGATGCCCGAGTCTCTGGCCTTGACCTCCAATCCACTGATCTCCAGGAACGAATCCCCGGGAGGTGATGCAGAGTTGCAGGTAGGTTCGAACTTGCCTCGTCGTCAATGTTGTGTCTGGGTATAATAAGATACAGACTGCAGCAGAAACGGTACAACAGGTGTTTACTCAACGTGGCTCACAGTTGAACTGACTGTACAGATTACTACTCAGTGCTATATACAGGTGTGGTCACTGCAGGTACTACAGTATACATGAGCTGTAAAAATAGTTCCCCCCCCTTAAAGGTATATACATTGCAGGGTCAGTGCTGGGACCCCAACTCTTTACAATCTATATTAACAATTTGGAGGAAGGGGCCGAGTGCAACATATCCAAGTTTGCCGACGATACAAAGATGGGAGGGAAAGCAATGAGTGAGGAGGACATAAAAAACCTGCAAAAGGACATAGACAGGCTAAGTGAGTGGGCAGACATTTGACAGATGCAATATAATGTTGGAAAGTGTGAGTTTATGCACTTTGGCAGAAAAAATCAAAGAGCAAGTTATTATCTAAATGGAGAGAAACTGCAAAATGCTACAGTACAAAGGGATCTGGGGGTCCTGGTGCATGAAACACAAAAAGTTAGTATGCAGGTGCAGCAGGTAATCAAGAAGGCCAATGGAATCTTGGCTTTTATTGCAAGGGGGATGGAGTATAAAAACAGGGAAGTCTTGCTGCAGTTGTACAGGGTATTGGTGAGGCCACACCTGGAATACTCGTGCAGTTTTGGTTTCCATATTTAAGAAAAGATATGCTTGCTCTCGAGGCGGTTCAGAGAAGGTTCACTCGGTTGATTCCAGAGATGAGGGCGTTGACGTATGAGGAAAGGTTGAGTAGGTTGGGACTCTACTTATTGGAGTTCAGAAGAATGAGAGGCGATCTTATCGAAACATGTAAGATTGTGAGGGGGCTTGATCGGGTGGATGCGGTGAGGATGTTTCCACTGATGGGTGAGACTAGAACTAGGGGGAATAATCTTAGAATAAGGGGCTGCCCTTTCAAAACTGAGATGAGGAGAAACTTCTTCACTCAGAGGGTAGTAAATCTATGGAATTTGCTACCCCAGAGAGCTGTGGAAGCTGCAACATTAAATAAATTTAAAATGGAGATAGACATTTTCCTAGCAGATAAGGGAATTAGGGGTTACGGGGAGAGGGCAGGGAAGTGGACGTGAGTCTAGATTCAAATCAGCCATGATCCTATTGAATGGCGGAGCAGACCTGAGGGGCCGTATGGCCTACTCCTGCTCCTATTTCTTATGTTTTTATGTTCTTTCTCTATTGCCTTGTCTCTAATCTTTGAATTACCACATCTTCCCAAATTTGATCCCATGCCCTCAATATTTAGCCCTAGCTATACGACTCAGCAGAACACTGGTCCTGGCATGGTTCAGGTGAAGGCCGTCCTAAAGATACAGATCCCACGTTCCCCAGTACTGGTGCCAGCGCCCCAGGAATCGAAACCCATTTCTCCAACACCAATCTCTGAGCCACTCATTCATCTCACTAATTTTATTTCCCCTATGCCAATTTGCTCGTGGTTCAAGTAATAATGCAAACATTATTACCCTTGAGGTTCTGCTTTGTAATTTATCCCCCAGCTGCTCATACTCGCTCAACTGGAAATTACAGGTCGGAGTGTGCTATATAAAGGACTAGCTGAAGTGCCCGGTGGTGCCGAGGCTTTTTCGAGGGCATGTTGTTGTTGGAAGAGAGAGAGAGAGCGACTGGGGGGAAGAGAGGGAGGGGGAGGGGAGGGGAGGGGAGGGGGGGAGGGAGGGAGGGGGGGAGGGGGGGAGGGAGGGAGGGAAGGGGGAGGGGAGGGCGGGGGGGGAGGGGAGGGGGGGGGAGGGAGGGGGGAAGGGAGGGGGGAAGGGAGGGGGGAAGGGAGGGCGGGGGGGGGAGGGCGGGGGGGAGGGGGAGAGGGGGGAGGGGGGAAGGGGGGGAGGGGAGGGGGAGAGGGTGGGGGGCTCCCCCTGAGGGTCGCGGCCGCCCCCGAGGGTCACGGCCCCCCCGAGGGTCGCGGCCCCCCGAGGGTCGCGCCCCCCTCCGAGGGTCACGGCCCCCCCGAGGGTCGCGCCGCACCCCCCGAGGGTCGCGCCCCCCCCCGAGGTGAAGACCGCCGATTGCGGCTGTGCGAGACGGCCGGCGGGCCCGGTTGCCAGGGTAAACGTTGAGGCTCAGCAAGCCCCGCCCCCCGGCCGAGCCAGAGAGAGACGCTGCGTCTCAGCTCCTGCTGCGCACGCACCCTTTAGTAAGGTAGCGGCGCTGGGCTGAGGCCGGCCCCTGCAGCCTTCGAGTGGGGCCGGGAGGTGCCTAGCTCGGGCGTGGGTGCGGAGGAGAAGCCGAGGCTTCGAGGCCTACCTGGAAAAACGGGGAAAGGTAGGAAAATTAATGAGATTAGATAAGTTAATTCGTTTCTAAATCATTTTTTTTTTTAAACAATATGGCCTGGAAATTGGGTTTTGGCTTAGCCAGGGCTTTAGCGCCGGAAGTTAGTGCCGGCGCTAAGTCCCCCTGCGCGCGCCAAAAATTCAGTAGCGCCGCGCCCAAACGGCTGCCGGCGCTACTGAAGGGTCTTAGCGCTTGGAAAAGGGCGCTAACTGCCATTTA